>NC_040230.1:7615996-7919027 GCF_001444195.1 Xiphophorus couchianus
AATGGAAGGTGATAAAACAGCAAGGGGTATCTTTGATGTTTCTCAAAGCACCAAAAGTCAGTTACAAAGACATTGGCTATTCTTTGCACGGCCCATGTTTGCTGACAAAACTTAGCCGAGTGTCCCCCTCCTGCTGAGCTGAATGGGATAGTGTGGGCCATTGTCTGAATATGAATTATTTGACGAGCAATTAGTCACATGGTTTGGAGCCAAAGGTTACCTTCAGAAGAGGAGCAGCTCACTGGTTCTCTCCAACTCCTAATTTGCATCCCTATTTGCATTCCCTCCTTCCCCTGCAAAGTGTTGGCCGCGGGGAAGATTTAGGTAAAGAACAACATCAATATTGAACGGCAGTGATGAAACAGGCAATGAGAAGTGCAGAAAAAGGCGACGAGACTGTTGGCACATATACATATCACTGTGGAGTGCAGCAGTGTCTTTGAGCTCTGTAAAACACCTTTAGAAAGCAGGAAATGTTGGGAGACAAAACAGATGGTGGCTGCCACGACAGGAGGTGCTGACTTGACTGCTTTGGGACAAAATAAATGTCTGTATCTGCAACCCAGGTGTTTGTATGTGTGTTCATGTACAATAGGTGGGCATGAGCAAAATGGAGAGGGTGGCATATTGCAATTAAGCTACTTTGACATCATTTAATCTTCCCAACTTAATCCAAATCCAATTCTCTTCTTGATTTTAATCTCTTTTAATTAAATACTTAAAGCTTACATATTCATCATGTTGGAGGGGCGAAACACTGAGTCATGCCAGATACACTGAACAGAAAAAAATAAAACCAAGTGGGAATAAAGACAAAGGAGACTCTAATTCTCCGTGGAACTGAGAAAAAAAAATGGACAATTACCACTAATTGAAGTCATTATTGCTCCCATTCTCTGCATCAATATTGTGATTCATATCAAGGGCCATCAGGGCCTGCCACCGCCATCCCAATTATTTTTCTAATGGAAGCTATTACTCAACACCATAGCAACTGGGCAGGGCTATGCGGCCATTGTTTTAAACAATGCTAATTGTAATATAGTACTGCTATGCATCCCAACAAAAAGTCAAAAGCAGAGAGTGTCTGCCTGTGGGTTGAGTGACCGATCAGAAGCTGAAGTGAAAAAAGGATTTCATATGGGAGAGGAAGAGAGAAAAGAAGTGGTTAAAGGTTTGCGTGTGAAATGATGCCAGAAAAACTAATTAGATGTCCATTTGTACTTTGCTCCCGTTTCTCTTGACAGCTGTCTCCCCTTCAAAGGAAATTAGCTGCAGTGGCATAGCAGCACAGCTCAAAGAAAAGTCACAAAGGAAACTAAAATATTAACAAGCATTTACGGCTGTTTCAATTGGGTTGACTGATTTCCGTGGCTGCCTGCTGAGAGATGCCACCCAGAAACACCTGCTGGCTGGCGGTGGATGGAGATGATGCAGGCTCTAACCACAAAATTCTAGCGGGGAGTTAGGAAGTGAGGGTTTGGATATAATAAAGCAGCTGGGGAGGGCTGGACGAAATATACGAGAGATGACGCATTCCTCCACTTCTGCTCATAACGCAGCTGGGTACGGCACTTTAGTTTGACTGTAGGTTTTATAGGATCTCATTCATATGAAGGCCGTGAGCCTGCGCCTCTGATCTGCAGAGCAGCGCACAATCTGGGGAGAAATTGTGAGGCAGGGGCTGGGGGGATGTGGGTGGATGGGCGAATCAACCCCCGTGACAGAGGTATTAATCTCAGCCCCATTAAAATGTGTGCCCATAATAAAATACTCCGCAAGACCAGCCTCATATTAAAGGAGAATGCCTCAAACAATCAATGTTGTGGTACTGCACTGACGGCTATGATCAACTGATAAAATACTATGAACCTTTTCACCTTTTGTCATGTAATAACTACAAACTTCAAGGTATTTTAGTAGGATTTTCTGTGACAGATCAACAGCACGTGATGGAAGGTGTTCTGTTCATGCCTACATGCATAATGCTAGGTGGAACGAAAAAAAATACTGCACAAAATCATAAAGAAAAAAAATTGTTACGGTTAAGCATGATAGTGATTGCTTAATGCTTAAGGAATTTTTTTTTATCAAGGAAGACAGATGGAGTCACTTACAGGGCAACACAATGGCTCACCAAAGTTTTCAAATTTCATTTGTAGAAGAAATGGAAAACTATTCATTTCTTATGTACTGTTTATGGACTACTTTGTTTTGTCTATCACATGAAACCCCAGTAAAATATATTGCACTCCTTTGCTTTAAAGTGACAAGATGTGAAAAAGTTCACTGCTAAATCAAGTGGGGCAACACAAAGAGGCAATTCTCTTTCCAACCAAGCGAGGGCAATATTTCACAGTAATTAGTCTTCTGCCCCACAACCACACGCCTGGGTGAATAGGAACCTTTATTTATAAGGTTAACAGACATATGAGAGAGGTCATCATTTTGAAATGCATAAACAAATAAATGAATAATAGCTCACAATTTTATACGACAGGGCAGTTCAGGGTCCCAGCCTAATGGTCCTGCAAGAGGCTGACTTATAAGCAAAGAAAGAGAGGGAGAGGATGGAAGAGGATTGAAACAGAGAGGGGATGGGCGGCTGTAAGGGGCTTTATCGAGTTAAAGGAGGGGGGCACATGGAAGGCAGCCAGGTGGACTGCTGGCTCACCCTTACTCACAGTAAATTCCAGAAACTATCTCCCTGATTCAGAGTTAGCAGGCTGAGTTACCACATTGGTGTGCACCTATTGCTCCCTGTCCATGGCTGTAAGGGCGGAGCGAGGTGAAGACTGAACAGAACAGACAAGCAGGATAGGAGATGAACTGTCTCCATTTGCCCCAAACAAGCTCCCCTGTATCCTTGAATCAGCTGGAGTCGCTGTCACCCCATTCATTATCTGTCATTATCTTTCAATTGGAGGCGGGCCAGGAGCCTGTGTTTTCTTTGCATGCCGGCCACGGATTTACAAGGAAATCGATGCAGAGGGGGGAAGACTACAGTGCCTAACCCCTTATGTTGTTGCTGCTTTAATTAAAACAATAACAACAGCTCATGGATTCCACTCATATGGGGTCCGCTGGCAACCATTCCATCTCTTCCCATCTGGATGTACATTTTTTCTCCTCTATCCCGGGAGTCTGCGAGGCGAGCCTGTTTCCACAGTATCTATGCAAATGAAGTGTGCGGTGTTTACGTGTGTGCGTGCATTTGTGTGTGTGAAACACTTGCTGTAGGTTAATCACAGAGTTTTGCGGTGCACTGACTCCATGAAATAGCTGACTTTGAGGTTCTTCTCTCCCGTAACTTCCTCTGTAGACCTCTCCCTCTTTCTTTTCCCAGTCTAAAATTATCACTTCATCTTTCTCAGGGAGAAAGAACTCTGCCAATCATAAAAAGAAATAATAAAATGCAAAGAAAGAAATTCTTCCTTTATAAATAATACATAATCCTTTTACAAATCTTGCCGCCGTGTCTCTCATTACCTCTGTTCAGTCGGCATCTCCTGTCCTGTTTTTCTCCCCTACTCTCATCCCTCTCTTTAAGTGTATTTCTCCTCATTTATTCTCACTGCTCTCCTCTCTTGCTGCTTTTGTGTCTAATCTCATTCTCACATCTGTCTTTTGTTTTTATTTTAACCCACAGTCTTTCCCTCTGCCTGATCTAATCCTTGATTTCTCCTGCCGTTATCATCCTTCCTCTTTTCTTCCTGTCATCTTTCCTCCTCATTGCCTTTATCTCTTATTGCATCGCTCATCGTGCATCTTCCTCATTAGAGCTGTCCTAAAGGTCTCATTTCCTCCTTTTTTCTTCTCAGTCTCAGGAGAAGTGTTGCAAGCCATTCTCCTCTGTTCCTGGTTTCTTCTTCTTTTCTGATGCAGTTTTTCCTGCCCCTAAAATTGCTTCCTTTCAGCCTGCAATGTGCTTTCATTTTCCTTGCAATCTCTCTCATTCTGTCTCTTTTTGTGACTCAGTGGGAATCTTTTCCTGTCTCTCTTTCTGTTCTCTGCTAGTTCTATCTTGCGCACTTTCCTTCGATAAAGTGATTTGCTCTGCAGCTCAAGTCTGCGGGATAATCGTGTTGCTTTTCTAGCGGAAAAGAGGAGGTAAGGCCATGATGCGGGTAGGGGGATGTTGGATGGGCAAAGGACTATATGGGACAAAAGGACAAAGCATATGAATGGAGGAAATAGTTATTTTTTGCAATTTTGCTCTCCTTGTGATATAGATTCCTTTATTTGGCTTTTGTATAGCCCAGGATTTTCCTTGCAATTCACGTAGCTTAAATTTCTTCACTTTACTTATTTCAACCACAAACATTAATGTATTTCACTGGATTTTGAAAAGAAAGACCTTCACAAAATACAGCATGAATGCAAAATTACGTTGAGTCAATACTTTCTAGAACAACCTGTTGCAGCAATTATTTCTGTGCACATCTGGTGACAAGCATTTCTGCCCAATCTTCTATGTGCAGTCAGATCGGATGAAGGCCGATCTGACTCTCTTGAGAGACAATCTTCCCGTTACAGAAAATCAGGGTGCTTGTTTTCCACCACACATAGTTTTTGCATGCAAGAAAAAAGTTGACTTTTGGTCTCATCTAATCAGATAACGTTCAACCTCTCACTGCTCCAGAGTTTCCATGGGTGAATTATGTGATATTGATTCATACCGCAGTCCTGACTTTATGTTTTCCATAACTTCATCCCTAAGTTGCGTAGTAGGCTCCCTGGTTTTTATGGTCCTGTTTGTTCACCAGTGTTGATTGAAAAACCTCTAAAGCCTTCAAAGAACAGCTGAATTTATACTGAGAATAAATTACATACAGGGAACCTGTATGGATTAGGTCAGGGGTCTCGAATCCCCCGGTCAATTAGTACTAACCACCACGGAAAGAACTTACAATATTTCTGTTTTATTTAATATTTGAATCTGAACAAAGTTTACTTTGGAAAATAACCAGATTTTCTCTGTTGCATCTGTCTATCGCTCACTCGGGCCTGACTCCTGTGTCTCCACATGATTCGTAGCCACTAAAAACATCCCAACAAGCTAGCAAAATGAGTAAAAAACAAATGTCTCTGGAAATTTTCTTTGCAAAGGGAAAAAGGTTGAGTGAAGAGACAAAAGAAGAGTCTACAACTTCCAAGAAAAAGAATGCTACATTTAACCGACAATACCTGGAGACCTACTTAAAATATGAAGTTATCGCGACAGGTGATTTCAAGGCACCAAGCCTGCTCTGCATAATATGTGGTAACCGGCTTTCTAATGAGGCAATGAAGCCTTCTAAACTGCCCTAGATGGGACAGTCTAGTTACAGAGAAACAGGCACAGGGATTCCACTGATTCAGCACTCTGGTGAGTTGTAAACATGCCCTTTATGTTTGTTCTTGTTGTATATCTTATTTTAAAGCCATGCTTAAATGCTGCCATAGTGATCAGAGAACAGAGCTATTACTCATGTTATGTTGTTGGCGTGATGTTACGGGAACACTGCTAATAAAGTTGCGAGTACACATTGGATTTATTACGGTATTTTAAAAATACCCCAGTTTTTATGCCAGTATTGTCATTTTATTTTAGTTTGTTTATCCGCCACACCTTGAAAGCCAGTATGTGAAAATCTTGCCTGATATTAAACCAGTCCATGTTTCAACAATAGTCCGGAACCATTAAGTTAGGTGACGTCTAGAGGCGATTGGTTGAAAGGTTTTCATCCAGGTGGTATCAGAGTATTGGTGGCTGAACTCAAATGGCATATTTTGTTTCGTCAAATCACATGAAATCCCCAAAACATCCATGAAAGTTTGTTGTTAAAACTGAAAACAGCACTATACTCCACTATATTTTTAAATGTAAATTTTCTCACAATCACATTAAGATTTCACTCTCCTCTGTCATGAATTGTCTTATTCTCATCACATATACCCTTAATGTCTAGCATCTTGACACTTCATTTCCACATATCTCTCAGTTTGACCTTCATATCTTTATGTCTTATCTGCCCTTTGGCATATTGCAATCGCCTTGCTTCTCTCTTGTCCCAACCCTCTCTTCCATTGGCTGCTGGGTTTCCTTTTTGTCCCCTTCTTTTCCTTTCTGGACCGAGCTGGTTAGCCTTGCCTACTTTGCAGCATTTTATGGTCGACGTCTGTCACAGCCTCAACAATCCTGCGACAAAAGCCGCCACACAATACCCTCTACACCAGAACAGCAGCTTAAAGGAAATTTACAGGGCTATTACACATCTGCGACGACACAGGAGATTCACAACGGCCAGAAGAGCTGAACGTTTTCTCTATTTAAAAGAGAAAAAAACAAACCAGAGGCCAGTAAAACATAATTGGAAGATGTCTGTGAGACAATACTGTGAATACTGTTTAAAACCAAATATCTATTAAATGTGTGTGAACAGCATGATTTCGAAGCCCAAATGAAAATGCTCTACCGGCATTAATTACATAACCAAGATGACTGCCAAGACACAATCCCCTTTTTATTCTTGTACTCCAACGTTCATTGTCAAAATCCCTCAACATTGGCATAAACAAAAAAACAAGGAGTTGAATTAAAACTTCAGCAAAATGCTACTCTAGTTTCCCATTGAGCAGCAGTAATAAAACCAAAACACCCCTATGGATTAAAAAGATGCATTAATAGAAATTTCCCTCCACCTCTGACTTTTCCGTAGCCTGTGTTCAATCAATTTATGACTCTGCTTCATCTCTTGGCCCCATGCAACTCTCTCTGAGGCCCTGTGCCTTGTTTTATCTCTGTACCAATCCCCTCCATCTCTGTCTTTATTCCATACACACACTGAATCCACTGTTCTCCATCTCTGTCTCACTTTTTTCTTTTTCTGCCTTCAGCCACTCCCTCCCTTCCCATCTTGCATAACACTATTGAAAACTTTCGTTCTTTGTGTCAATTAGTTTCTCTGTTGATACATATTGGACTGTTAAGATTTACCTTTCCACATCACTCTTTATTTAAGCACCTTTTCTTTTGGTTTGTCTTGAGAGTCAAACTTTCTTTGATTAGATTTCTCTGATTTAAGCTGATAAAACAAGACTTAAACCACTGTTTTATCTCTATCTCTGCCTCTTAATTATTTTGATTGAATTTACATTTAGATCCTTTGGTCCAGCCACTGTATCATTAAATCTTTCTGGTAGGTCCTACTTTTATATCAACTCCTCCCAGTTCTTAATATTCATTACTAATTCTGGTTTAATTAAATCCTTTCAAACAATTCAAAAACTGCCTTTTTGTGATTCCACAATTAGACATTTCATGTGCTTAGCACCGTTCCTAGTCTAATTTACTATCATGTTGCAAAAATCACTCTCATATTCACAACAGAGTTCCATTTAAAGATAAAAGAAACACTCCATTGCTGCATTTAAACTTACATCTGTAAGGAGTTTCCTTTAAATGAACAGAAATTGCCCTCACAAAAAAGTGGCTTATCTTGTCAGTGGTAGCACGTTTGTGTGCATTCCCCCAACTCATAGATATTTGTTTGGTAGTTTGTTATTTTGTTACTTATTTCAGTTGGACATTAAGTCTGAAATAAAAGTCTGAAATCTATCTATCAGTTGCCCGCTAAAGCAGTGATTTGGAGAAGAGGGTTGAGAAAAATATTCTGTATTTTCCCAAGTGTGCTGGTCTATGCAGAAATGATTACATACTGTAGGTCTGCATGTGATACATTAGTGTATTGAGATTAAGAATGTGGAATTCACTGTCTTCAGCATAATCAAACAGGATACCTAATTATGTTTAAGGAATTTCTAACCATCTGGAAATCAAATTTCAATACTCCATTAGTGCCCCCAAGTGGTCAGGTAAGTACTAGTAAAATTAATTGGAAAGGAAGTCAGGTGTTTAGTTTCACTTTCACGTTCAAGCATCTGGCATGCCGAAGTAACTTGGTGCTCACCAGTGAACACAACACAGCGTAATGTGGAACGTGAAATTGTATATATATATTTTTTTGGATGAAATGTACATGGTAGCCTGGTTTATCTGGTTATCAATTTGTTTATGCTACAGTAGTCAATGCACATTAAGGCAATGCTATTGTGTTTTTTCCCATGGCATCATTTCTTCATATGCCATTGAAATAATAAAAAAGAACTATCTAACACTGGGATGTGGGTGTACTGGATAATCTTCCAATATTGCATTCCAGACTTGTTTCTGCATTACACAGATAAAAAAAAATCCATGATGACAGCACAACGTACAACAAGGCAAGGTCACTACGGGTGTCTGTCGATTCCTTTCTGTATGGTCACCATATGAAACAAAGCCCTTGTGCTGATTTTCTTGACAGTGTTGAAGCAAACAGAAAACCCTCAAAAAACTCTGACATAAGGCAGTCTCTTCCTTGAAACGGTTTGCACCTTGAGTGACTTATAAAGTATGACTCAATGTGTTTGTTATGTGTGTGTGTATTTACATGTATAATATCAACACCAAATAAATCAACACTTGTAACTGATGACAGCTATCAAAAAGCAGGAATATTTTAAATTTCAGCCGAGGTGATTTTGAATTATTGTAGTTTGATGTCGAACCATTTAAAAAAAAAAAATAATTCTTTTAAGTAAAAGGTTTATTCATTAGATTTATTAGATAACTGATGGCTGATGGATTGCTCAACATTATTTTTATTGTAGCAAAGTATTAACTTTTTTTATTTCAAGGAGGGGTGACACATAATCTGGTTCATATTGTTTAAGTGAAGAATAAAGTTCTTAAATATCAAGACAAATGTGCAAAATGATTAAATCAAGGCCCCTAAAATGTGGACTTGGCTTCACAAGCCTGAACTGAATGCAGCACATCTCATTCAATTTACAACTGTAAATGCGTTGCATGAACTTACGAGTGATGCAGAGTAAGAGCAGGACCAGGACGAGGCTGTGCAGAGTCAGCGAGAAAGATCCAGGGAGGAGGCAGCAGAGGCCAGAACTCCGGACAGGCCTCATTGTGTATTCAGGTCGAAGATGTGTGTTATGTGTGTGTCTGAGCCTGCAAGTGTGAGTGGCTGTGCAGATTTGATCAATGACTCTTCTGTAACCCTGCCTGAACTGCTACAGAGACACGGCTCTGAACACACACTCACTCATGCACTAATGCACTTGGATTTGTTCTCCACTGCAATGCTGCAGACACGTGCGAGGCAGCTCGGCTTTTACTTCAGTGCTGTTAGAGACAAGTTGTTTGGGAACGACACTTAAATAAAAGAACTCTTAAAGAAAGAACCCTCTATCAGAGCACAAGCAATGAAACTTGTTTTTGTAGCAAGGACACACAGGACGAGCTTGCAGTCAGAGGCTTATGTGGGTAACACAGCAGTTTCTAAGAGCTCTGGGTAACCAGAGTTAGTATCTTAAATTCTACATCAAAAACCATCAAGAGACAGAGTTAACATGGCAGTTTCTCAGCAGACTATAGCAACTTGTGCCAGTCTATAAGAAAAAATCATTTAGACAGCTGGAAATGTCTGAAAATGCACATTTCCGATGTGAGAAAGCAATCCAAAAATAGAAAGTTATTTTTTTTTTTCTTGTGCTAGATCTTCAAATGGCAGTACAGGGCAATACTGTTCTCTTTCCCAACAGATGCACTTATGCAACTGACTGAATGAACAACAACCTAATTAACAACGCTGTATCACAGTTTCACACTTTGAGAAACCGATATTCTGAAGAAAAGGGGCTCTAATGATCAGCCAACCCTTAACCACACCAGCAAATGGTCTGCATGTCAACATAGAACCACACTACTCTGTACCTGAAAGCATCAAAATCCATGTAATTTAGTTAGATATAGCCCAAAACTGTCTTCCAAAGCAAGTCCAACTTATCTCCGAGGCTGGAAGCAATATGCTACGTCACTGAATCCTCAAGCCAATCTCTCAAATACACTGTATTCAAATGGATCAAAAAGGAACGTTTCTGTGCTTCTCGCCCAGCAAATCAAGTATCAGAAGTCAATGTTCTTCTGAGCAATATACCGAAAGCCAATCAGCGCTCTGGAGAGACTGACTCGCTCACTAAAACTCATCTAGAGATATCTAAAGTTAAATAAAACTCCTCAAGTCGAGTGATGCACTTTAAAGACTGAGAGTGAAAGTACTTGGTCTGTGTGGAATGGCCAACTCACAAAAGCTTCAGCAAGCTCCCTTGGTTTCAGATATTTCTGTTTGCCATTTGTCCATAACATTATTCACGTGGATGCTGGGGTCTCATCAATGCACTTCCTTGTACACACTGCAGCATGAATGGAGAGTGATTTATCATGGTAATTTACACTTCTCAGAATAATCATAGGTTATCAGCCTGCATGATCGTGCGGCATCGACCTTTCTAACACTTCCTATGCAGCCTGCTCCACCGGCTGCAACAGAACTGCTTGCTGGAATCCAGACACACACTAACTTACAGGCGCTGATCTGAAACCTGCTGCGTTTAAGGTCGTGGCAGAGCGCCGCTGATTATCAGAACCTGATGTGATCTTTTGGTGGGGCGTGCAGCTCTGTGACGTGTGTGTGTGAGTGTATCCATAAGCGAGTAAAACAAAGCGTGACGAGCAGCACCGCACACCTCGCTGAGCACTATCTGATGGAATAAAGTGTGGGTATCATTTTAATATCACTACACACACACGCCTCGCCCTTTTTCTGTGTCCCGCTGTAAACACGATGAGCTCTGACGGCGATGGCCCTGACACCTCGGGCAAAGTAGAAAGTGGCTCATCAGAAGTCTTCTCCACAGCGCTTACTTCATCGGTCAACTGGCTGTCGCAGGGAAAATTGCTCTCAGTTGGTGTGCAACCAGCAGCTTGTGTACAGCCAGTCTGAGGCCTGGTGCAGCACAGATGGAAACTAAATGCACGTGCTCAGACTGATCCCTAAATTTGTCTTTAGTTTATCGGTCCTTGCGTCCTCTCTTAGTCCTGCTCCTTCAGTCTGCCTTCTCGCAGCAGCTTGTTAGTTCCCAAAAGTGAGTCCTTGTTTTGTTTCTCTTCATTCCCCGTAATCTACAAAGCCTGTTAAATCCCAAAGTGCGAACGCCGACGATCACATCCATCTGTCCCTATACTGTCCTCTGCTTGTTTATATAAGCTTGGCTTCCCTCCCCCTGCTTAGAAAATGTGCTTTTGTCAGGGTTGGATCAGTGTCTGCATATTTTAAAATTCAAGTTTGTGAAGGTTCGAGATGTGCATCTGGGGATGGTGTCGTTGACAATGGGGGTCTTTCAGGTCGAAAAACAGTGGCGGAGTGTGTCTGCACGTGAATGTGCTTGACTGTCCAGTGTTGGCTAAAGCAGGGTGTACATTTGTTTGAATGTTTGCCTCTTTCACTGTCTGCTGCCCGTTAATGTACCCATGCAGAGTCACAGAAAAACCTCATAGTGCCTCTTTATGTTCAATGAACAGTTTTACGGGTTTTACAGAGCCATGGGAACATCCATGGCTCTGTACGTTTGCATGTTTCGTGTCCAAAACAGAAAAAAAAAAAAAACATGGGCTCAGATTGTCTTCCAAAAGTAGTAATACCCATGAAAACTGCCTTACATTATGCCATAGCACAGATTCAAGATTATATGAATAAAGTAGACTTCTATAACGTAATACTGTTTTACAAAAAATCCCAACTAAATGTATTCAGGTTTTTTTTGCCATGTAACAAAATGTGAAAAGTTTAAAGTGTATTAGCATCTTTGCATGGCACAGTAATTATGTTTAGTAATTTTGTTCGATTTGTTATGCTGATGTAAACATGCCCCATAGAAAGGAATCTGTCCTGAACTTTTATTGTTAGAACCCAGAATTTATTAGGAGTCTAATCAGTCTGTCAGCACATTTTGAACTAACACATCAAGCATAATGCAATTCCTTTGTTCAAGCTGATGCCCACATGTACTATCATTACTTCTATTGACCATAAAACTGGCAATACAAAGCCAATAGCGGGTGCTAACTACACCAGGCTCTTCGTCTTTGACTTTCATTATCCTGTAAACCGAGAACAGCAACACGGTTTTGCTTTTATATTAGCACCTCTGCTTGTCCTTAATCAGTTGATCATAAACTATGTGTTCTAATTTGCTGCAGGCTTTATTTACAAACATTGCCTCCAGTTCAATTGGAAACTCCCTGTTATCAAGTCAAATAAAGTCAAATTCATTTATCAACAGCTTTTAACAAAATAGGGTCATTGCAGAATGCTTTATAAAGCAAGAACGAACATAATTACAGACAGAAAGAAAACACATTGCAAATCATTGCACAAGTATGTGCGCATTGGCATGTCTGCAAAGCTCCAGTGTGGGCAGCCCCCCTGATGGGTGTATTTGTTTTTTGTCGCAATGTGTGTGAAAGCAAAGGAAGATTCCTGATACCCCCCTTCCTCTCTTTACTTTCGGCCTTCCTTTCTCATCGAAATCAAATTTTTAATGGGCTTCATTGGTGCCACCATGGAATAAGTGTTGCCAAAGCACTTAAGGGGCTTAAGTCAGCAGCGTGCTAAAAATATTAAGCACTCAAACAGCCTTACATGGATCCATGCCTGCTTAAGTATGCTGAGGAGGTCGTGCCGGCATTTAATACCAATGGTATTAAAGCACCCCGACAAGACGGTGGAACAGAAATATGAAGCCATACAATGTGTAGCACAACTGGGAGTAGACAGAGAGTTGGGCGTTGAGGCATGAGGAGACATGGTGAATGGATGCAACAAGGTGAAAGAACCGAATGCAACTGATGATTACGGAAATAAGGGGGAAGACAGAAGAAGTTGTGCGCAGAAACTGGGGAGAAATAAAAGAAAAAGAAGCTAGCAATGTGGCGGAGGAAAGATACGAGGGAATTGGGCCAAGGTGTGGGAGGTAAGGGTTGATGGGATAGCTGTGAACCAGCAGCAGAGGGCTAATGCAGAGATTCTATCGGGAGGCTTATCCAAGATTAAATTTCTCTTTGTCCTTAAGGCGCTTCTTGGGTTAGCGGAAGTGTTGAATTTATTTCTTATGTCTCCCTTGAGGTTGTTGCGGGCAAGTGGGTTGGGAGCATGCTTGAATGTGTGTATGTGTGATGTGTTAGTGAGTTTGTCAGGAAGGGAGGGTAGATGTGAATCCTCAGGGTTTATTAGCTGGTAAAGTGAGAAAAGAGGGCATGCGTTTGTGAGAAGTAATAATACATCAAATGAACATCCCCCTGGGGGTGTTCCAGGATAAGTGAACATCTACAGGCAAGATGGGATTATTGCAGACGTGTAAAAGCATAGAAATATAGCTTAATATCTGACTTTTGTTTCTTGGTTGATGAATACCGGGCCCAGCAAAAGTATTAACTTTTTTCACTTTGTCACCCAACAACCATAAATTTGTTTTATTTTTGGAAAGAATTTGACAAAACTTTCGTCCAGATGTGCAAAGTGGGTAGAGGCATAGTCCAACGCACCTGCTGTTGTAACTGCAATGCTTGGCACTATGAACAAATACTCCCTTATTAACAAGCTCCACATGCTCCATATGAACAAATATTTAGATACAAATATCAAGACCTAAATCTATTGATATGAAACTTATGTTTGGTTTGCTTGTTGGTTAAGTTGTCCAATAAAACTACTCATATAGCAGGACTATATTAGTAACCCCCAAAACAGACAATATTCTCAAGGTGGATACTTTTGATATTTTCTCCACTGTTCGTTCTGCGAGAGCAGAAGCAAAGATTAATCAATTCAAAAATGTGATTGAATCTGGTTACTTTGAGAAACATAATAATTAAAAAAAAACATACGTCTTTATGTAGTTGGTGTATTGAAGAAGCCAAAAAGTACACTTTTTGGAGGACAGTTTTGTTTGAGACTATGACTGCAGTGACATGCAGTCATAACCATAAAGGTGCCTAAAAATAATACTGTGAATAATTTGTAAATACATTTTCTGTTCCTTTTATCAAAACAAAACTAAATATCACAAAATGTCCTGATTAAATTCCACATCTTCCATCCCTACAACTTAGACAACAATATTACTTGGTTAGGTGTGTGAAAAGATATCTTTCACCACAGAATGCCAGAAAAGGGGTTTACAAATATGTGTTCACATTGATTCAACTTTTATTTAATTTCAAGATGTGGTTTAAACACTTTTTGCAAAACACAACAGAGACAGGGAAGCTTGTTCTCTGTGATTTTTACAACCCTATTATGACCAGAGTCATATATGGGCCATCTGGATTTATTATGATTTTATGGCTGTGGAACTGTAAAAAAATAAAAAAAATAAAAAGATAAAATAAAAGTGCAGTGAGTGAGTGCTTCTGCCCCTTTTCCAAGACAATTTCATCTTTTAGGATCTGGCAGTTATTCAGCACAAATTTAAATGGCAAAAACCAAAAAAAGAAAAAAACAAAAAAAACATGTCAAAACCTTTCTGCTCCATTATGATAACAACAAGAAGCTGAGGTTTAAGACCCTGAAAATTAAAAGTAGGATGTGAGGAGATCTCACAATATTGAAATGTGATAATACTTCCTGATTAAAGCAAGACTGTCTTGCTAAGACAACACGACACATTTTTTTTTTTTTTTTTTTTTTTTGTGGCAGCAGTTTGGACAACTTGGTAAAACAGTAAAATAAAGCAGTGTTACCTAGACTAACAAGACCTTTACAAAATCTAACAATTTGTACACTCTGATGGCTATTATTGCATTACACTGTTGCAGCCAAATAACTGAAGTTGGCAGATCAGAATTTAGAATTTTTTTTAAACAATAAAACATGTTTTCTTTGGCTTGTACACACAATAGACTCTGGACTTCATTAGTACATCATTCATTTTAAATCTAAATGCTGAGACAAATCAAACCCAAACTGAAATGTTCTCTACTGGTAAGATTTTGTAAAACCCAGTTTATGATTGGGAAAGCCTTTACTCTTTTTTGCTAAGTTCTGTGGAACTTGTGTACCATCTTGTCTTATGAGCTGAATTTACTGTTACACCACTAATTTAAATAAATGCTTTATTGTTGATCAGTTCTTTAAAGTCTAACTTCAGCGTGGAGAACCACTAAAAGTTGGGATTAACGGCTAGTCAAACCGGAGATGTGACTCAAACAAATGATATTTTCTGCAGTTCCACAACTCTGTCTCCATTAGATCATTTGAGTTTAAATATGGTAGCAGTCTGCTATGGAACAGGGCCCACCTTGATTGCTCGTGAGCGCTGAAAACTAATTTGTTTCTCCAAACAGCAGTTGCATTGCTTTTTGCTGCTGCTAAAGTACTTACTGAACACAACAAATCCATATTACATATTAAATGAAAAAAAATCTACCTATTCCTCTTACTTGATCCGAAAGAATATATGGTTTTTACTAGTTTCTTTGAAGATTTTGCAACTGTTCTCCCAACTTTTCCCTGTTCTTCTCCCACACTCATTTGATTGTCTTCAAGTTTATGTTGCAGACGTGAGTTTAATAGCAAGCCTAGAGCAATGCACAAGGTAATCCAAATCAGTTATGAACACACTAATTAGAAAAGCCACAGTTCCACGATCTATGGGCGCCATCAGGGACTGCATTTTCCAAAGGTACAACTCGAGCTAACCTCTTGCTCCTGGGCAAAGGGATCAATACATCCCCATCATTTAGGTGGCTTTCGAGTGACACCTCCCTTCTTACTTCACACAATTCAGGATTACACAGTTTTGATTTCCTTTATTTTCACAGCTTGTTGACAGCGAAGGACTCTGGCAAATGTCAATATTGCTCTCCACATGACAGGCTAATAAGAATACAAAACAGATATCAGGATTTAATTCAATGCCTCTGAAATCCCAAGGACGGATGAAAATGCATGTACAAAAGTGTGACATTGGAAATTATGTCTTACCTTTTCTGTGAGTTTTGTGAATACATATATCTGCACATACAAACTTAAATCTCTCTATATTATTTTAAGACTGAAATATGATTTTGGTAAACAGAATAGGAACCTATCCAAAGGTTTTATAGGGCTAGGGGGAAAAAAGCACGAATGTCTCAGAATTCCTTTTAGTTGTTTCATCCTCTATACATTTACTATGCATCTCCTATGCAGTAAAAGGATCCAACTTTTACTTATTCTTCTCCGGCCAGGCACAAAATTGAGCAAGCATTTTAGCTAAGAAATACCAGTCAGCAGTAAGTGAAGATGAAGAATGATATTGATGACTGGTACTAGTTTACATGATAGTGCTAGCTAAAGCTTAGTGCTGTAGAATGAAATGTTTTTCTTTAGTCTACTTTTACACTCTGATGGCTATGTAGAGATAGAAGTGGAGAGACAATCCACTTCTATCTGTTCATAACAGAATAATAATTTAGAAAATATTCCTCTAAATGAAATCAAATCCAAAAGATTTCAGTGAAAATGTCCATGAGGGTGGATAATTATATGGCAAAAATATCCAAAAACGTCTTGTGCTTAAAGTATTTCGGAGATTAGTGTGTTTTAGAATGTAACGTGATTTTGATTATCAAATGTGAATACATAAAAAAATATGTAGAAATACTCAAACTCAACATGTCAATGTTATCAAGAAAGATAGACAAACTGCTATGATGTGATTCTTGTATAAAAAAAGTTAATGTTTTATATCCCAAAAAATTCCACTGCAAATGTGAAAATTTCTTGATCCGAAGATGCATCTCAATATAATAATCAGGGATTCTTGGTCGATGCAAAGAAAACAAAAATATCAAGGGCTGGTTAAGGTTAAAAAAATAATAATAAAAAAATGTAGTACGCCCTTATTTGTTTTATCAAGTGCAAAAATAAAGCTGCACTGTCCATTCTGGAAGCTACAGCCAAAAGTTATTAAAAAATAAAGAAATAAAGATAAAATGCAACAGCAAGAAATAAGTGTAACTATTATGGTAATTTTACATAAACTAACGTCCGGTTTACTTTGCCCTTTTGTCAGTGAAGGAAAACAGATTTCCACAAAAAGTGATAAAAAAAATAATAAACTAGCATTTTATGAAAGCAGACATTTTGGGGAAAAAAAGTAGGAACTTAGGAAATAAGGCACATACAGTTTGTAAAGTCTACCTAGCAAAAAATTAACAATATGAAAAAATACTACAGTGTTTAGCTCAGATTAGTGTCAAAGGCCACTAGTACCACACTAAGACAGTATTCAACAACGGGGAAATAAGAACCAAACCTGGTGAGTTTTTTTAATGCACTGATTTTTACTGAAAAGCAGTAACTTAGTAAATCACACAAGGTCTGTCGAGTCTGTCGGACTTAAATCAAATAGCACTCACATCAGCATCCGGTTTACTATCTGGGTTTGACGACTTAAACTCTGAGAAATACTCCATGTCGGAATATTTCAATGAGAACTGAGGTTTTCTTTTGACTGAAAGAGAAGAGAATCAATAAAACAGATACATGTTTCAAAATGTAAGAATGTAGGGATTGTTCTACTGTGGAAAACAACAAGACCTTGGAGCCATGGTGTTAGTTCTCATCAAAAATTTCTGATACATGCTCCAAAATGACACTGCAGCCCATGAAAAGGCCTCAACTGAACAGAGTTGGTAAAGTGGTTTACAAAAAAGTGACTTCAGTTTTTCTCTTTAAGCAGAGTGCCATTATTTTCTTAAAATGCTTTGGGTAGTACAAATTATATATTTTATCTTTATGCAACCTTAAACTCTGCAACGCAACAATAGATGCATTCCTTGGTTTTACATCAAGTTTTACCATAATTTCTTGACTGTTGAGCATTCCGCTTTATGAAAATACTGTAGGGGAAAAAAAGGTCATAAACACATAAAACGTCTTGTACTTTTTTATGTGCTTATGTCGCTTACAAAAAACTAACCAATTCCGAAAAAGTAATTTACTTTTCTTTATTTGCCAGCTAGCGCTTTTTCCATGAGCTAAATGTGACTGTGTGGTGAAGCTAACTAAAATTGAAACAACTAACTTTTAGACTTAACCAATTAAATCACATTGAAAAAAAGAGAGAAATAATTAAGCAAATCTTATCACTTCACCTACTGGATGTCACAAACACAGGACCTGAACCCAGAAACTGGCAGGAGAGTTAACTACAAAAAGGTATTTTTGTTTTTCCATTTTATTATTTAGTGAAATTTTTAACAAATAGACTATATAAGCATATATGTATGTGTGCTACGTTGTGTGGATCAGAAGCACTGTTTGGTGTGCCATGCATATCGCGGTTACATTAATTTTTGCGTACCCTCTGATTAAATCCTGCAGACTTCATCACCCTTCCTCAGTCTCTCATTTGTATCAATCTCAATGCACTTTTACCATGCTCTTGAGCTTGTGTTTCCCTCTTCATTGTGCAGCAGTTCAGCCATTTGAAACCCATTGGTAAAAAAAAAAAAAAACGTATATTAGCTGCATCACAGTGTTCAAAGCGTTTGAAAGAAGCTTTTAGTTTGGAAATTACAGTGAATTAACAAAACAACTGGCTGGTCAGTGAGAAGCAGAGAGGAGCAGTTCACCTATAGTTTAACTGGAACACATAATGCACATCACTGAGTGAAATAGGAGGATTTGTAGTATTTACTGATGGAAAAATAATTGGGTGCACTTAATTATACCCTGAATTACTCTGCTACAAATTTACTGGCTATTACATTTGTTTTGTGGACTGGAGAAGCCACCGTTGGATGACACAGATACTAGAACCGAAACTGCAAGTATGTTGGATAATTAAAGAAACACCTCAGCCTAAACATTCTTCTTTTTTTAAAACAAATCTAAATAAATGTAGGAAAATATCACTGGACACATTGTAGCATAACAGCAAGCAACACATTGAGAAGCATAAATGCTTTGAATCAGTCTCATCAAAAGATGAGGTATAAGCCAAGATTTATAGCTTTACTTTATAATAGAAACCACATAAAGTAGCTTTGTGCTTAAAATATGAGACGATTCATTTAACTTGCCTATTTAAAAATTCTGCCAAAAAACATTGTTGAATCACAGATTGAAGCATTTGGCTTCTTATAGTCTGGTAGTGAATGAGTTAAAAGACTTGTCATACAAATCAGACATCCTTTGAGCCGATCCGCTCTCCACATGAAGCCAGCTGTGGTATGAGTGCCTGAGGACTGTCTACAAAAAGTTGGACATCTGACACATGTGTTACCACTAAGAATGCTTAAACTGGCTCCATATGCTGTCAGTTGTATGTGAATAACATCAAAGAAAAATCTGAACAAGTAGATTTAATTTTGAGCAGTAAAATTATTGCATTCCATTATGTTGTCATAACACCTCCCATACTTATTGGAACATATAAAACCTACATGAAAAGCCATAAAATAAGTGATTATTTTGCAGGAGTACAACAACTGTGGAAAAATCAAAGTTTTAATTTGACTCACTTATTCAGCATGGAAAAAAGATCTCTTAAGAAATAATTGTTTTTATTAAAACTACTGAGGCGACAACTATTGTCGCACCTTAAAATTCCTATAAAATAAGCACAGCAGAATTATACTTTACCTTTTTAAGCTAATTGGAATTGAACAGCTTTAACTTATAAGCCATGTATTCCTGTTCCAGGAAGTGATGTAGAAGTTAATTTCCATCAGCACTCATGGTCTGACCTGGAATGGACTCACTATAATCACTATGTACAAGGTCACGATGAGTTGCTGCTGAACAACTAGTTGTTTGATAGCAAGGGAAAATAGCAAAGGGATTTAAAATAAAAATAAAAATCATTCAACAGCATATTGATCCAAACATAATCAAACATTTAAAAAGCAGGCAGTTGTGGTATATTCACTTTTAATGAATAATACTTAGACTCTTCCACTGAGTTGAAACAGAAATTAAATATAAAATCCACTGAAAAACCTTACCAGGTTTAAATAACAACTGTAAACTGCAAAAGAAAAAAGAATATTTAAACTATAGTTTGAAAAGTAGCAGCGATATTCCAAGAAATGTTCTATCTGAAAGAAATAGAAAACATAAACTGTCAAGAAAGCCACCACAGACTATTTTAATGGCAGCTACCTCTTAGTCTGAACAGACAAAACAAGAGGTGCACTTGTGAGAAGTTACCACAGCAGTCGCACCGGTTATTGTATGTGAGAAAAATGCTTCAGAGAAGGCGACAGCTCACGCCAGTGCGAATAATAGCTGTAACACTTGCATTGAGGAAAGCTACAGCAGGAATCCAGATAGCTGCAGTTTTTTCTCATTTGCTCAGATAAAGAGAGCTGCTGGATATAAGGTGTTAGACTTTACAGGCCATCAAGGCGGTAAGGTTTTAACACAGACATGACACTTGCTGCTCTGGGCTCTTGCTGTTTTCCTGGCTGCTTTGTAAAAAAAAAAAAAAAGAAAGAAAAAAGAAAAATAGATATTCGGTTTGAGTAAGAGAATGCATTACAGGCATATTTTATGCATCGCCATGCAAGTCCTCCCCCCGCGCCCCGCCCCCCTGTTGTGATGCAACTGAATGCTAAACTCAGCCATCCCTTACTCAGTAAGATAAATGCAAACAGTGTTTCCTGCCAAGTTGAGAACGTACTGTCGAAGCTTCCTAACGAGTGTGTCTGTGTGCGCCGAGAGCCACATAGAACACTGCTACCTGCTGGGAGTTACACTCATTATCCATGTGGCATCACACCTCCCAGTGACAGGCTGCAACTCTCTGCTCACTGCTTTCTCTGCCGCTGTGCACGTGTCAGTCTCTCTCTTCTCTCCCTTCCCGGTGCATGTGCTAACATTTTTCTGTTGCCGGAGTGCAATTTTGTTTTGTTCCCTGATGTGAGGCCGACTAATAGTTGTCAGAGTGCCAGATGAGCATGTCAGATCCTGTCTCGGCCCTTATTGCTCACTTATACAGCGTCTTGCAAAAGTATTCAACCCAGAGAAGTTTTTTCCACAATTTTATCACATCAAAACAAAAAACGGTGATGTTGAAGTTTTATGTGGCAGGCAAAAACAAACAAAAGTATTACATAATTTTAAAGCGGATTCAAAAAAGACATATGGTTTTCAAACATATTAAAATTAATTGCAAATCTAAATCTGAAGTTTGAAATGCACTTGTATTCAGGGACCATTAAACTGACACATTAAATAAAATCCTAGTCAACAAATTGGAAAAAGAATCCATCAGTCTGTAGCACTGATATCTCTGTGAAAACCTTAGAGATTTGTTAGAGAACAGTGAACAAAGAGTATCATGAAGACAAATGAGCACAGCAGACAGCTCATGGATAAAGTTATGAAAACGTTTAAAGCAGGATTATGTTATAAAGCAACATCCCAAATGCTCAAGAAGCACTCTAAATCCATCATCTTGAAAATATGGCACAACTGAATGAACTGTAAAAATCACCAGCAGCAAAAAAGTACTTGTCTTCTTTCAGTTTCTACAGTCAGATTAATGTATGCAAGCAAAACACTGTGCGATAAAAAGTTGACACTTTTTATTCTGTGAGCTGGATGGACTCTGCACACACTGTCCACTACAGATTGAGTTTTCATAGTCGAGTGGACTGATTGCCTACAACGAATTCCTTCATTTCCCAAAACAAAATGAAGGAATTCATTTTGAATAACTCCTGCTATTCATTCAGTCCAAATGAATAGCAGGAGTTAGTTGTGGCCCTAGCCCAAGTTCTTCTCTAGCAGGTCACCAACCATGCAGCTCAAAGAAGTAGTCTGGCTGATGCGCATCCTTGTGACTAGATGTGCTGACTCTCAATTTCATCAACTCAGTGTCACATAAATAACAATGTGAACACCATTTCCTGCCAACCAAGTTTCTAAGTCACACATAGTATGCATCGTAAAGGTTTACTTTTGCACGGACGTGTCCGGCGGATGTTCGCTTTAAATTCACACTGAGTCTGTCTGGACCTCTGCGGAGTGAAGAGCGATCAAATATGTAGGGGCCTTTGCCATCCAATAGTCAACAAACCCATAAGATTCCAGCCAAAGCTAACTTGACTGAACTTCAACCTCCAGATGTGCTAAGCTGGTAGAGACCTGCAGCCGTAGCTATGTGATGTGATATTCAAGGCCACACCAGCTTGCTAAGGCCAAAGCCTTTAATGGCTCATTTTTGTGTGCTCTGCAGGGGTGATGGTCAGTACACTGCAGTGAGTCTGTGTAGCTGGAAGCAGGTTGCTGTCGTGGCATAAGGTGGTTGATTAGAATTGAGCAGCAATGGGCCACCTTGCTGGAGGGAGCCTTGCCAACCGCCTTGCCCCCATTACGCCAATCCTCAAATGCCTAACAATGGAGTAATTTCACCCTTGCATGATATAATCTTTCCTTTCACCCAGTGACTCAATGGAACCTTTTATGGCTTTTTATCACATCTCTCTCTCCCCCTCTCTACCTTCATCTCTTTCTGTCTTCCTCGAATGCTTACCCACCCCAAACCCGCTAACACTCGCTGCCTTCGTTGCATTTAATTCCAAACCTTTTCTTGCCCCCTCTTCTCTCACTTCTGACCTTAAAGAGTCTCTTTGCGTCAGACTCACTCCTTTTACTCTTTCTGCTTCTTTGTCCCCTTCTATCATTTTCTCTCCCTCTGGAGGAAAATCACACACTCATCAGTTTGCCGGCTCTGCACCTGACGAGCAGCCTCGCGAGGAGAATATTAACGAAGCTCCTCAGCCAATTAACACCTAAAGCACATAACAACCTTTTATGCCAGTGGACGCACCTGAGTGCATGCATGCATTCATGCACAGGCAAAAAGACCAATTCCGTATCTAAACACGTGAACAGAAATAAGCAATTCTGCCCAGCATGCCCAATTTTTCACCAGCTATTTCCAATAAGGTGGTTTATGTACGATAGATAATCACACATACACATACGCTGTTCTCCAATAGTACTCTGGTAGAAGATGGAAGAGATTTATAGAAGCTAGCAGAAGTAATGAAGACAAGGTGATGAACAGCTCCAAGGAAGAGGAGAAAGCCAGATTTATTTACTGTAGAAAAAGGATTGAAGAAAAGGGGGGAAATCAGTGATAAAAGGCTGCAACCAGATAGCCTCGAGCTAATTTGAAGATTGTGGTTGTAGGTGAGAGTGTTCAGACACACGCACACATGCTGGGCACTGACATGCACCCATCATGTCTTTGCCCAAGCAACACAATGCATAAAACATGTGTTGGAAAGGGCATTAGTCCTGAACTTTTACACAAAGTCTCAAACACACACACATTTTCTGGACACAAGTAGGGCAGTATCCTCGTATGCATAAAACATAGTGAAAGAATGCAGGCGCAGGGAGGGGTGGGGGTAAGGGAGATAGGAAGAACAAGTGCGAATGGACAAAAAGTGTATGGTAATGACCCGGATAACGAAAGCCGCCCGCGAGAGGTGGAGAGTCAGATGCAGAGAGAGAGGGGTGAGGATGAATGCGATAAAGTCACAGCAAGGAGGGAGAGAGAGAAACTTTCCTCACGGCCCGCCGCCTTTGGATCAAACGGCGTGCAAATGAAAAATGGAGATGAAATAATTAGACAGGGTGACTAGAAGCGCTCATCTAAATATGTAAATGCACTTAATTTTACTTTGATTTGCTCCACCGCTTCCCTATCACACTCCTACTTTCCTCTTACCATTCTTTCCCTCTTCTGTTTCCATTATGCTGTTTTTAGATTTTTCAAAGCGGTTTTTCTTCTTCTCTTCACTCTCCTTCCTCCATAAAGATGGAGGAAGGCTCCTCTGGCCTTGTTTTATCTGCTATGTTTCATTGCATATTAGAGAAAAACTATATTTACACACGAGGGTTACATTTTACAGACTTGCAGCAGTGTCTGAGGAGGAAATAGTGTGTTCAATTAGCTCATTCACGCCTGTCTGACTTTGATGTAAAGTGCCTTTTGCACAAAAATATGTGTGTGTTGTGCATAATTATTTTGTAAAAAATAAGATGTTATCCTGGGCTGAAAAGAAAATCAAATTTTTTTCCTTCTAAATTTTAAGTGTTTTCACTCCTAACAAACGCAACCTTGTGTTTGTTTAACTTCCCTGAGTGAAATACAGTCACGTTGTCCTACTTTTCTGAAGGTTTTATTAAGATTTGTACACAGGAACTACCAACATGGTCTGTAGAAAACACTTTGAATAATATACAGGGTTGCTCAAGCTTCTAGAATATCCCTCCTAACTGCAGCATAAATTGGAAATGTGCATATATTAGGATTCTATTTTCAGATAGAAGTTCATAAGAGTCACATTTTGCCTCTTTGCAAATCCAGTGAACTCTTTCAAGTCTCCAGACTCTCCAGCCTTACAGCTTTGACCGGCCTTCCTCTTTGTATCATGCTGAATGGAGAAACTCAGTTCCACTTCACACTAAGAGATACCCCATGAGGATATTTTTCCCTCCAAACTCCAATACCAAGCTCAGATCTGATATTTTATTAAGACTAATGACATATAACCAAACAATGTGTACAACCTATAATAGTTTTGCACCAGAACATGGCGAACTGGGGTATGACTAAAATGTAACAAACAGTAGATCAATGGCAGGTATTGAGAGCTTGGTTCTGTTATAGATTCTGATTCCAATCATTTAGAAATGCCTTGATCAGAATGTCAATACTTGAGATTAGCTTTGTGCAATATCACTGAACTTGTTTTCATACATAAAGAATTAGTAACAGGTCAAATGTCAAATTTTTGTGAATGCCATGGAAGCAGGTTTTTTTTTATTTTTTTTTTTTACTTTTTAACAGCTTTTAAGCACAAATAGTTTAGACTTTTATGAATTTGAATATCAGGAAAAAATATGCTAACAAGTGCAGCTGAAAATAGGGAAAATTTCATGCAGCAAACACCATAAGTGTATCTAGTTGCTGCAAAACCTCTGGACAAATATCTGTCCTACTTACAGATGGGTTGAAGTGATTATCAGGATGCTGTAGAAGGGAACCGGTTTGGTGAAAATCAAATAGCAAGGACACTCATACAGCCCAATCTGGTGTATATGTACAATCTGGTTTATCTGCAATCACACACTAATGAGGACATGTAGAGCGATGTCAGGTTCAATACAGTCCCAAAAGACCGCTGCTGTTGGAATGAGCTCAGGATCAAATTTCCCAATTGAAAGACGACCTTAACCACGGCCGCTTTTAACATCTCCACACAAGGCTTCTGCCAAATGTATTCAGCTGTCGTGCACATAAAATACACGATGCCTCAAAACCAAGTTCTCCTTAAGCACTTTTAGTTAGAAGGGTATTATTCTACAACCATTATACAGAGGAGAGATAACAGATCATTATAAGAGATTTTATTACCTCCTTCAGCAAGGAATACTGCATGGGAGAGCAATTAATCAATGCCAACCTAGATGTCTATATTATATGAAAAATAAGAAAATATTGAGAAGTTTGTATATTTATCCAGATTTTAAGGCATGTGTCCTGTTAGATTATGTGTTTATACAGTTTTTAAAGTTTATTTAAGAACTGCATTTCTTTTTTTTTTTTTTTTGCAGAACGCATGAACCTTGCAAGCAAAAAGCCCTACATGAGCCTACAAGGCACAATATTAAAATGTATTTCCCATGCATGTTTAATTATATCGGTATAATGAAATCTAATAATTGCTTCCTTTTTTTTCTATTTTTTTCAATAAACGTTTTATGAAATTAGCGTTTAAATTGCAGCATTAGCATTTTCCCTCACCATGGTTTCTTTTTTTTTTTTTTTTTAAGTAGAGCTTTCAGTCTCAATATGACAACAGTAGCTTGAGGCAGAAATGGAAACATCAAAATGTGACTTGGTTTTTATGTGTGGCGTTTGTGATGTGTCTGTGGCGGATTATTAGAGGGCTGACGAACAAAGACAACCGTCCCTCTTAGAGGCAATCTGCCAGATCTCTGATTTAAGTGCTCCACCTCTTGTATCAGTCTATCACTTCTTTCTTCACCTGTGCTCTTTCCTTCAGTGCAGCTTGTACCAAACATCTCTCACTGGGACAGTCCCTGCTCCAACAAGGTGACTCTGACAGCACTACCTCTGACTTGACTTCTTACGATTTCCCTATTGTAAACTCTTGTCAGTATTGTCAGTTTACATTTGTTTCCTTATAAAATAAAAAAAACACCTTTTTTTAGGTTGACATCTTGGGAAATGAAGTAAATAATTATATTACTTAGACTTTATTATTCTTGCGAGGCCGTTTCTATATTTCCACATTCAGAATTTTGATCATTGAGTCCTGACTTAACTTTAGTTTATAAGGAAAACTAACTTTAATATTTATGAATAATTTAAAAGCAAGAGATTCACTTTAATAGGAAATAAATCACTTTTTAAAGTGGGGTTAGTGAGAAATATTTATAGGAAGTTAGTATTTCACCTGAAATCAGCAGCTGTCAGAACAATCTCAGTTTAGAGAAACTAAAAGAAGTTTTTATGGGGAGAGAGAATAGCAACTCAGATGCAGTTTAAACGTCTAAAAGAACTCACTCTAAACTTTTCTCAAAATTTTAGCAAACATTACACCTGATCACTTTGGCACCTAATGTTGTCACTATCTTCTCCACTAAAAAGTGTTACTGTCCCCTCAACTGAACATTTGTGCTGTTATGGTTACTCCATGGATAACCTCTGCTTGAGAGAACCAGAAGTTGTGTTGTCCCTCTTGACCCAGAGATTTTTTCAACATAAAAATTCCTCATATTTATCTTGAAAAAAGAAAATCTAACCATTATTAGTTGTTAAATCAACTCCAGCAAATCAAAAGTGTTGTGTGTCAGTGTTACTAGAAAACGCACCAAAGCAGTGTGAGATTTTAAGACCAATGAGAAAACCTGGATTTCACAAGCAAAGTTTGCTTGGAAAATGAACATTGAAGACCAGATAATGTGAAAAAGAAAATTCTATTATCGATGACTGGAATGTATGAGGAAAAAATGCATATAAATTATTGGCATGACACCAACTATTTTTATTAATTCATACAGGAATTTGTGATTTCAAACAGCAAGACGACACATAAGCTGTGGTTTACAGTTCACTGCCAGCAGGAGATTTGAGATTGTGAGTCAGTGAGTCAAGATTTATTTACTTATCTATTTACACAACTGAATTACATTTATCTGTCTAGTTGGACTAGAACTTTTTATTTATTTTTTAAAAAGTTTTTGTGGTACTAGTGGTCAGTAAAAAATGAACAGAAAGCAGGGCAGAGATTGAAGGAGAGTAAAACCTGGGACAACTTTTTTAAAAGGTGGGAGATTTTTAATATAGGTTACTTTCTAGCTCAAGCCAACTAAAAATTAGATTCAAGGATTCCTCAAAGATGCCTGAAAGATTCAAAGCAGCTCTCCAGGTATGTTTTTGATGAGGGAATAAAATCATAACATGAAAGCTCAAAAAGGTCATTTTACATAGTACCTGCCATTTCACAGTTTCAGTTTTTACAAGGTCATAAGCTTTCATTTTGGGGTTGATTTACACATTTCTAATCAAAGCACGTTCATCTTTAAGAGACAAAGCTCATCTCCTTCCCGAAAGGTAAGATACCTTAATGTCTTTAGATTATAGGGTAGTGAGCTCAATAATTAACCAGATCCTAAAAAAAAAAAACTAAATCTGGAAAGGTTTAGTTTTATTGAGGAAAAGGGAGAAACATTCTGAGTCTGTTTTGTTTATATCTAGATTCAAGTGTTTTATTTTTTATTTAATAAATTAAATGTGTCACACTTTTGCAGTTCAAAGTATGTCTCTTGTGCAATCATCAGATGGCTATAGAATTTAATAATAGAGTGTTCCCACTCGACATACTGCCTACATGATTCTGTACAGGACTCAAAAAGTTGCCATATTCATAAGCACTTATCACTCTGCCTCCACAGAACTGACCCTGGCACATCACTCTTTTATTCAACGTTCTTCACCTCTTCTTTTCTTAATATATTTTAGCTAACTTCCCCCTCAGGTCTGTTTATTCACAGGTATATCCATCAGTACTTTTAACAACATAATGTCATTATAGCACCCTCTTTTGAAGAAGACTATAGAAAGAACATATGGCTCACATGAGCTCCAGATAAAAATACCCAACATTCATCCATTTACTGCTACGTGATAATTATTAAGTGGCCTTATCTGCACTTTTGATCAATTTAATAAGCAGAGAGGGTCGAGTTTAAACCAATGTGCACACTTACAGATCCTTAAATAGGCTCTCCATTCTGTTAATTGTTTCTCATCTAGACTGCTGATTAGTTCTGATTAAAAAAGCAGAAAATAATGGAAAATTGGCACATTTTTCCTTTATCATCAGTCCTAAAAAAGATTGTCATTCACAACTCAGTGGCTCATAGCTGATGCGAAATGAGACTAAATGTGAAACCCTCTTAAACTAAAAAAAAAAAAAAAAAAATAAAAAAAAAAGATTGATTTATCCACAGGGCTTTCTTTGCCACGTCCTTTGTGCGATAGCTTTCTGGACGCTGTTTCCTTTAACAAGCTAACGCTTGTTCAAACTGATTTAATGAGCCGATCGCAGGTCTTACTACACAACGCATGGCAAACTCAGCTCACAAGCAATACCCAGCGCCCTCATTCCTCTATTTACTCAAGTTTGACAGAGAATTTGTCAAACATCAGCAGAGGGACACATCACACACGGCGCCAAACCTGACCAGTCTAAGCTCAAAATATTTTCTCCTTTGAAAAACACAAGATTTCACATTTAATTTTGCTTGATCAAAAACGCAGCAGGGAAGAACCAAGGGGACTCTGTGCTATTCAAAGAATTAGCAGAAAAAGAGGAATGAGATCCGTCGCACCTACACATGTAGTCGAGTCGCTATCAGACAGAGTTTTATACTTGCGCCCCCAAAACACCTGTTGATAATTCTAATGAGCGGAATAACGCTCCCAGCAGGGGACTAAATTAAACTGCAGGAGTCACAAACAGACCTAATAAGACACTGTGTGGCCTTTGAACACCGTTACATACAGCAGATCCCTGGCTGGCTCTGGGCGGGAGAGGAGAGCGTTGCAGTTATTAGGTGACCTCAGAAACTCCCTCATGGCTTAAAGGATGATTGTATTTCCTTAATATATATGTATTTTCTCATGCCAGAAAACACACAAACTCATGAACATTTATGTCTCTGAGTGATGCTTTTCTTTATATCTTTGTTTCATTTGTGCCATTATTTGTCCATAGCAGCTATTGCTCTGCTATGCCTGCAAGAAGCCATCAAGCACATAAAACTCATATATACAGGTACAACTCTATGATTTAGAAAATTATTGGGAAGTTAATTTTTTTCAACAACTCAAAAATTATATAAATTCATTTAACATGGTGAAATAGTTCACTCATCTATTTAATTAATTTTGGTGAATAAAAATCAAACTCCAGTTAAGACAGTACAGAAAGAAAATACAAAAAAAAGTTTTTCAACTCAGAAATGTTATTTTATGGCCTGCACAATCATCATGGGAAAAAAAGAGTTGTCCAGCTGACAATAAGTGACATCCTCCACAAGGAGGGGAAGCCACCAAAAGGTTGTTGTTGGAGAAGCAGATACAGTGTGCTGTATCCAAGCATATTAATGAAAAGTCTAGTAGAAGAAAAAAGTGGGGTTGCCTTAAAAGCATTATAAAGAAAAGCCCATTCAACATGTAGAGAGTGGAGAGGCATTGAATTCAAGCTGCTTGAAGTCCAGCATTAGGTTTCCATGGCCAGTGATGATTTGGAGAGGAATGTCCTTTGTTGGAGTTGGTCCAACGTATTTTTGCAAATATTTATCACAGCCATCTATGAGAACATTTTAGAAGACTTGCTGCCTCCCTTGTTGACAAGCTGTATGAAGGTGCCAATTTCATTTTTCAGCCAGACTTGGCACCTGCTTGCTCTGCCTAAAGTGCCACTACCTGGTTTAATGACCGTGGTCTATCTATGCTTGATTGGTCAGCAAACTGCCCTGAACTGAAATCCACTGAAGAAAAAAAACAGAGAGGAAGAGAGAGAAAGAAGTTTCACTTTTTGAGCTTAATACCTAAAAAAATAAAATTTTGACAATATTCTAATTACTTGCATACTATATCATTTGGTTTACACATAAGTAACTCTCCAGCTCAAACTTTGAAGAAATGTATAGAGAACCAGAAGAATAAATGATGTGCACACATGCCCCCAGTTATATACAATCACCCTTTCCAGCTGCTCCCTTTTACACACCCAGCTGCTCATACTAACATCCACTGCCTAGCAACCACCTATCAGAAAATATGTCTGATATTTTTTCCCAAGCAGCCGGCCTCTGAAAGACAACCAATCAGGTGAGTGGCTCCCCAGAGATGAATGGCTGTGATCAGAAAAAGAGGTGTGGGTTTAGTCAATAAGGCTTCAGTATCAGCAACCTCAGTTGTTTTTTCTCTTTTTTTTCTTTTTTTTTGCCAAGCTCTTTTTATATTTTTTGACACCTTTATTGGTGTCAGAGCACTCAAACCTCATACTCGTCAGGTGTTTCACCCTCTCCTGTGTGTAGGAAGCACTTCATAACACTCATGCCCAAACCTGCTTTGGAAAACACACTGCAAAGATGTATGAAGTGACTATGGACTTATATATTTTTTAGTTTTTCCAGTTAAGTTCATAGCAGACACATCTGAATTCTAAATAAATACATTTCTATTCAGAAAAATGAAAACTAGTGTCACTTATAGTTTGATATTTTTGTTTTCCACTACACATTAATGTTTATCAAACCTTTCATTTTTCTAAGTTAAATCAAATCTAAAATCAATGCCTCAGACAAAAAGACAGTGTTTATAAAGCAGCATATTTGGAGAAAAGATTGGGTCTTGACAGAGGATTTTATGTCCTCTAGCAGCCGTCAAGAGACCGACAGTAAGCAGTAGCACAGTGATATGAAAGCACTCAACCTGGGACTCTGACACAATGAGATAATAATAAAGCAGAACTCTAACAGGACCAAATCAAAGCTTCATTTTTGCTGTGATGGATTTTCTGTCTTTGGTCATTTAAAACTGTGTAAGTTGCATTCACGTTAGATGAAATGCATTTTTTTTTTTTACCTGATGGCAGAAAAAAAAACTGACCAGCTTGAGATTTATTTTTGGACTTCCAAACTTTAAAGATCTCTAAATCTATAAAATTCAAAGCACGCTACAGGAGAAGATTCCGAATCAGTGTGTTGCACACTGTACAAAACTCTTGCGTGTTCCACCCTGATCCACTATTGAAAAGAAAATCCCATCTGGCAGAGATTTTGATTGGGATCTTAGCAGCCTTTGAGTTGTGATTATCCCTGGATATTACGAAGGATGTTACAACCATCTGACAGCTCAGAGGTTCAGAATATAAAACATGAGATATGCTTAGTCCATAGATGACCATGGTTTCTGGTCAAGCCTAGAAACAACAGAACATGTGGGCAAATCAGCTGAAAACCAACCTGATAAAAATCACCTGGTTCTCCCAATTGCTCCTATCCCACACTGAATCTCCCTGTACTTTAATATCTTTTCAAAAATAATTTTACAATTATTAGTGTCTCTCACAATTATGTTGGAGACAACATGAAAATTCATAAGCAAAATATGCAAAAGTAAAACATACAAGACAAAATGTAGGTTCCTAAATAATGAAGCCATAAGCTTCACCAACTCTCCATATTTCCCTTTCGGTCCACTTGATGACAAAACAACAAAAAAACAGACTGGATCCTCTTGATAAAGTTAAACGGTTTACTTCAAAAACAAAAACGATACAGATGTTACTTATCCACAAAAATAATACAGAATAAGACAAAAGAAACGAAAGAGGTCAAAAAACTGTGTGGCTCCTCTCCAGCTGCCCAACTCACTCTACCTAGCCACACCCTAAAATCCTTAACTGCAATTAGATATGCAAATTTACAAGAGGGCCTTAGGATAGTCTAATATAACAAATTCACATGCATGAGAGATTTAATTGGTAATAATTTTAACCTAATAAATGAATTATCATAACAAATATAAACTGAATCTATCCTAAAGGTCTGAATGAACTAAAACTGCAATTAGGCTTCCAGACATAATTAATAAATAAATAAATAAACATATACTATATTTATAGCATTAGGTACAGGCCAGTTTCTGGTAGGAAGGCATAAGTAAGATCCTTGTAATGATACAGTAGCACAGCACTGCCCCTCCCTTACCTGTTGCTGCACATTGGTAATCAATTGGTTAAAATGAGGCTTTTGAAGTGTGCATTCACACCAGCCTAGGTTTAGAAGAGTCCTGAATCAGACTCTATTCCGGTTGTCTAGAAAGTCTGATTCGTTTGGGAGGTGAGAATGCAAATTTGAATTCCAAAATGGACTATAAAAGCAAACTCCGATCCACCTAAAACCGTAGGTCTCGGTCATTCCTGCTCATACTGCATTGTAACAGTCTGGTTTTGTGGACAGACTCACCCTGCGGAAGCGTAGCTAGTGTTAGCGGCTAACAGGCGATGTCCAAACCAGTAATGTCTATCAATGAAGAAATCCTACAACCGCTAAAATTTGACGCTGCTCCGTTTTTGTTTACTTTTTGTGAAGAAGAAAGTTGCGCTGGTCTTCTTCAGAGATTTTGTGTCGATTCGTTCAGTAGTTCTTGGTGCAGCGCCACCACAGGCGACAGAGGGAATAGGTTTTTCAGTTAGTTTGGGTCGTTTGACACAGTGGTGTGCAGTGGTGGGAAGTAACAAAGTACAAGTACTTCGTTACTGTACTTAAGTACAATTTTCGTGTATCTGTACTTTACTTAGGTAGATTTAATAATGGATACTTTCTACTTTTACTCCACTACATTTAACAGTAAGTATCTGTACCTTCTACTTCACTACATTTCTATATAGCGTTTCGTTACTCGTTACATCCAAGACACATTTCAGTTTTTTATTTGTTCGTTAGTTTGAAAGTATCCAATGGCGAGAGCAGAATCAGTCCGCTGAACCAATCCAAAGCGGGAAATAACCATTAGGCCCTCCCTCAAGAAGAGCAGCACAGTACGCAGGACCTGCAGAATCATTAACTCCCAGAATGGAGTCCAAGGATAGTCATCCTCCAGAAGACCTGCCCCACCCATGGCCTTATTTAAAAGATTTCTTTGAAATAACTGGGTCAAAAAACGCTTCCTGGAGATTCCAATGCCGCCTTTGCCTTCCCCGAAAGCATGAAATTCTATCTTTCAAAAATTCACCATCAAATTTGAAAAAACATATTGAGGTAAGTTAAGTTGCTAAACGCTATCGATGTTAAATTAATTTGTGTTAGTGAAGTTTTATGTAATCTTAGCAAGCTTTTTGTTGAACTCGACTGCAGTAAATAAATACGATTACTGTATATTGTTATAAGCTAGCATGAACTTGCAAGTAACAGTGATTACTGCGGTCGTGATCACGTCTCCCGCCATGAATGTTACATATAAGTTGACGCTAAACTCCTTCACGTCCTGGTTATTGAATAAATGGTAGCGCCATTACAATAATCTCCATGTAACAGTTACAGTCATATTCAATAAATTAGAATATGGGTTCCAATGAGACGCAATTGTCGCAAGTCCAGCGACATTGGCGGACATGCCCGCCCACAGAGTCAGCCGTACCCCCCCTGCCTGGAAGGTGTTTATTGTCAGCCCCTTTCTGTTAAGAGTTCTCTCAAAATAGCTGGCAAAAAAGTTAAGTTCATGTTTTGTTAGGACGAAAGACTAGATGCTTCCAAATCGCTTGATGTTTGTTAGGTCAGTTTAAAGTCCCTTTTTTCAGGGAAACAATTTTCTTTTGAACGTGTTTATTTTGAATTAAATAAAACATTTCAAAGGTATAATAATTTCTCTCTCTGGAATTCTGATGCATAGAATAAAATATCTAAATCTAAACTGTCACAGGGGGTAAACACAATAAAAACATGCTTTATCTGCAGCATTGCTCATTAAAATGGTACATTACTGATTTATTAAAACTAAATACGATAGGTACACTTAATGACATTATATAAGCCGTTAGGTATTATGGTCGGCAAGTACTTTTACTTTTAATACTTAAGTAGTTTTAAAAGCTTGTACTTTCTTACTTTTACTTAAGTAAAATAATAATGTGGTACTTTGACTTTTACTTGAGTAAATTTTTGTCTGTGTATTTGTACTTTTACTTAATACATTGTATGAGTACTTTCTCCACCACTGGTGGTGTGAATGCGAACTACAGTTCTGAAAATTTAACAAATGTTGCAATTTTAGTCCTCAATCAAACGGAGTCTGCTGGACTATCTGGTGTGAAAACACCTTTAGAAGATTACTTAGAAGAAAGACAAAAACAGCTGTTTGAAAATGTCTCACTGCTCAAAAAGCTGGTAAACAGTCACATTCAGCAACCTAAAATATAAATTCCACTAAGGTTCATTTGTTAGGTTAAGGAAAACGTTTGAAAATAAAAACCTTTATGCAAGGGATAAACCTACTTTTTATTAAGCCCATATTTATATATATATATATATATATATTGATCTGATGGTTTATTCTAATCTTAAATGTCATGTTTTCATTAACTGTAAGCAGAAATGTCATTAACAGAAATAAAATCTTGCAAACACCACTCTGTGTGTAGTAAATACATAGATGATGTGTTTCACTTAGTGGATTACATTCATATATATATTTGTAATTTATTGAATATGACTGTATATTTATAGTGTTAGGAATCGGTTGGCTTCTGGTATGAAGGCTTAACAAAATTTATGTTTCTAAATTTACTGAAAGTTAGGTGTTATACTTGGTTCTTAAGATTGGCAAGCCCCTCAGTTCACAAATCTTTTCCTGATTTGGGGACAATGGCTCTGACTGTGGTTTGCTAGAGTGTCAAAGCCTTAGAAAAGACTTTGTAACTCTTCATGACTTTGCTCTTCAATTACTTTAGATTGGGGTCATTTGAGATCTTTTATTTCTACTTCATGCTCCCAGTCAGGGTAGATTTATGAAATTTCTGAGTATTGCAGGCTGGGTGAAAAAAACCTGGTTGTGGCTATTCAAATTCATTTTGGTTTAAAAAACATGTTGAAAATTGTGGAGATGGAGATTTAAATAATCAGTTAATCAAAGGTGATCTGATTTGCTCTAGATTCCTTAAATCACATCAACATGAAGCCAGTTAAATTAAAATTGCTGAAATATTCTCAGTTTCTCAGCTAAGTTCACACTTAGAATTTGTATGTTGGTCCTGGGTACCTACAAGGGTGAAGATGAAATAAAAGTGCTTTGGCCATGAACACAATTATAGTGTACTCTGGTGAATTATCTTGTTATCGTTTCTTTTCACAATTGTGCAAGACTGAGTATTCTTTGCACAGTAAAAAGGAGCAAAACAGGGAAAACATGCAAGGCAGAAACTTGAAATAAGCTAAATGTCACACTACAGGCCTGCAGTCTCTATTAATTTACCCAGGAAACTTCTGTATTTAATAAGGCATACTGGGGATATTGTTTAAGAACAAGTTCTTCCATCAGTCCAGGAGCTCTAATATCACTCTGGGCCTCCACATTTCTAATTATGTCTGATCCTTGGCTAGAGGAATCCATCAAACATTCAGCTATTATCCTACATTGCCTTGCAATCATTTCTGGTGACAGGAAACACTAAAAACCTCCTGCTTTTTGTCTCATTTCATCCCTCTGCCTTCCTTTTTCTATCACTCTATCTGCCCGAGTGGCTCAGCTGCGATCTTTCCATCATTTCTATATCTCCCTGGTGTGTTGTGCTTTTTCGCCTCATTGCTTCAACAGCACCTTTTCCCTTTCTGCCCCTCCCCCTACCTCAGTTGTTCTGGCTGTCTTGTACCTGACAACCTTTTCCACCCCCACCCCTCTTCTCCCATCAACCCTCACCAGCTCTGGCATGATGCTTCTCCTTGACTCTAACCTTTTTCTTCCTTTCCCCCTCCCCCTGTGCCACTTCATGTCACCATGCATCATGGTAATTCTTATCGGAGTGTCATGTGTCTTGCTGCGTATTTGTAATCCCTTACACTATCTGCATCTCCTTGTCTCTGTGTCCCGTGATTCATCTTCATAATGTAGTTATGGTTCCTCCATAGCGAAACCTGTCTTTCATTTTTGCACTGATGCTTCAAAGTATATTTTGTTTAAATTCTGTATGTGAGAAATTTCGCGTTTTTTTCGAGGACAAAGTGGCTGGTGTTAGGGCCAATATTATGTGTTCAGCTTCTGACCCTTCAGTTGCTGTCAAATGCTCCACTGCTTTGTCTCAGTTTGAACCTGTTACTTTGTCTTTAATACATGAGACTGTAGGTCATCTTAAGGCCTCAGGTTCTGCAGCTGACATTTTACCCCCACGACTTTTTAAAGAGGTTCTTCCTGTTTTAGGGATTTCTATTACGGCTATTATAAATAGTAGCCTGATCACTGGTGTGGTTCCAAAACCTTTTAAACAGGCATTAGTTCAACCGCTGATCAAAAAACCTGGCTTAGACCCTTTTCTGTTATCTAATTTTAGGCCTATTTCAAAGCTTCCATTTATGTCTAAAATTTTAGAGAAAGTTGTTTATAATCAATTAAAGGCCTATCTCGATGTAAATAATATTCTTGAGGATTTTCAGTCTGGTTTTAAAACTTTACACAGCACCGAATCTGCATTGTTGAGGGTGTTTAATGATATCCTTTTGGCTACTGATGCTGGAGATCCAGTGATTTTAGTTCTTTTAGATTTGACTGCAGCCTTTGACACGGTGGACCATGATGTTTTACTTTCCCGTTTAGAGCATTATGTAGGTCTCAAAGGCACAGTCTTAGTGTGGCTTAGGTCGTATTTGACGGATAGGTCTTTCTGTGTTGACATAGATGATTTTAGATCATCGTCTGCTCCTTTATTGTGTGGAGTACCGCAGGGCTCGATACTTGGACCTCTTTTGTTTTCTTTATATTTGCTTCCCCTTGGGTCAATATTTAGGAAACATAATATTGCTTTTCATTGCTATGCGGATGATACACAAATTTATGTGCCCCTCAATCGTAAGGGAGTCAATACAGTACCAATTTTAATGGAGTGCCTTGATGACATAAAAACTTGGATGGCTCTGAATTTTTTGAATTTTAATGAAAGAAAGACGGAAGTTATTATTTTTGACCCTGGTACTACCTGCAAGTCCACTCCTGTGGATTTGGGTCCGCTATCACATTACGTAAAGCCATTTGTTACAAATTTGGGCTTTGTAATGGACGCAAATTTTAAGTTGGATAAACAAATCAGTGCCGTTGTGAAAACGAGCTTTTTCCATTTGAGGCGGCTTGCTAAGATTAGGAATATGGTACCAGTGGATTATTTTGAAATATTAATCCATGCTTTTATTACAACACGACTGGATTACTGTAACTCCTTATATGTGGGTGTCAGCCAGTCTTCTTTGTCCCGTCTTCAGCTGGTCCAGAATGCGGCTGCTCGGCTCTTAACTGGATCGCGGAAGAGAGAACATGTTACCCCGATTTTATATTCTCTGCACTGGCTGCCAGTACATTTCAGAGTGCATTTTAAGATTCTTTTATTTGTATTTAAATCTTTAAATGGCCTTGCTCCCTCCTATCTCTCTGAGCTGCTACATATACACTGTCCTCCTCGAGCTCTTAGATCAGCGAGCCAAATGAACCTGGAGGTGCCGAGGACTTCCAGGAGGCAGAGAGGAGACAGGGCGTTTGCTGTTGCAGCTCCCAAACTTTGGAATTCTTTACCTATGTTGGTAAAACAGGCCCCCTCTTTAGCAATTTTTAAATCTGCTCTTAAGACTTACCTTTTTCGGTTGGCCTTTGATTCGGTTTGAGATGCTGCTTTTCTGTATTTATCTGGGTATGTTTATGTATTATATAGAGTGTTTTACGTCACTGCATTGTTGGTTTTGATGTGTTTTAATTTTGTTTTTATTTGTTTAATTTTGTGATTGTACAGCACTTTGGTCAGTGGTACTGTTTTAAAGTGCTATATAAATAAACTTGCCTTGCCTTGCCTTGCCTTGCCTAAATCAATCTTCAGTACGATCTAGCCACTGGTTATACACTGAAGAAAACTGCTTAAAATTAATTTTCCACACAACTTGCTGGGGAAGTCCTGGCCCGATACCTCATTAGAAATCAATGCTTTACATATTTTTGAAGCTTCAAAGTAAAATACCCCACAATATTTCATCAGTATTACAGAGTCTAGGGAGAGTGAAGCTGTTTCTCTAGACAACATGCTCTCTAAGACAGTAAAATTGCAGGGAGGCCTCGATACGCTGCACCAACACTACATTAAATGGAAGAGGAAATCTGCAATAATGACTACCACCAAAACATGCACAACATTACCATTTACTTCTAAAAATATACCTGACTTGACATCCAACTATAGTCCTCAGTTCCTGGTATTTATGTTTCCATGCAGAGCAGCTTTCTGGAGTGCATAGCTAAAATAGCATTTCTTATTCGTTTTGACCACTTGTTGATAATGCAGCATACAATATATTTCCGACATAGTTCCAGTTAATTGTGTAAAGACAAAACAGCAACTGCTTCATTAATGTAAAGCTTTGTTTGAGCATAATGCTTAATGGCCAGTGTTTCAGTTGCTTTCTCCAGTACAGCTGAGACTATCACAGTAGACAGCACAGAAACTGTCATATTGCACATACAGGGAACTGCAGCAGTAAATGATGAATTATTTTAGCCAGCAATGCATACAAAACCAAGCAGGTTTTTTAACAAAGTCCACCTGGCTAAATGTATTGTTGAGGATGTTGCTGAGATAAGGTAACGAACACAGAGATAAAAAAGATTTGAAAAAAAAAAAGAAATTAACTTTGTCAGGTGCTTTCACTACAGATTATTTAAAAAAAGGTTTGGTTGACCTGACACCTCAGATTTTTTAATCATGTCCATCCATCCATCCTGTGCTTTGATACCTTCTTTATTTAAAGCTTACTAAATGGAAATATGCATAATATTTTCATGGTAATTTTTTACATTTATAATTTAAAAAACTCTTAAACTTAACTTTTAAAAAAATAATTGAATTTTATCATGAAAATTAGCAGTAGCCCCTAATAAGCCATCAATGATTTTCTACTTTGTTCATCTCACAGTTTTACCCACTGTAAACTATGGTGAACTGCTTTCCCTTGCAGTATGAAACAAATTAGAATGCACAAAAATATGCCAAGAATAGAAAACTATTTTGATTATTATTATTTTGGCAAACAGGGTAACTTTGTCAGCAAATCTTTGAAAGTTCCCAAATTTTCCCTCTGAGGGACAATAAGGGCTATTTCTATTCTATTTTTATTCCCATATTTAATGGTTATTGTTAAGAATAGTGGAGCAGAGTTCAAATAAAGGACAGGGTAAATGGAGGTGAAAAATATTCCACCTAATCACCTCCCAACCTTCCTAACACACACACACATCCACGCCTGCACGCTCAAAGGGAGCCCACAATTCAAACTGACGGTCCTCTAGCATATTGGACATTGGGGACACAGAAGTTATAGCCACACAGACCAAATGTAACATTAGAAACTGGTGGAAGCCTGATATAAATTCATATGGACGGCATAGAGATGGAACGAGCAAAAAAAAAAAAAAAAAAAGTTAGGATACGAGTGTGGAGATTGTGGTCGCATTATCACACAAACATATCCACAAACACCCCACCTCCCCCACCACGCACACACACGCAGGCTTACTGCAGGGAGCTGAGTGCACTTTGATAATGTCACAGCCCTCAGGCCTAAATCGTCCCTAAATGTTCAACCCCTGCTTGCTTCAAGTCAGCATCTTACAGTTTGGTGCACGTGTATGTCAACAGATGCGAGTGCATGTGCTCTTTTAAGGGCGCTGATAAAAGCTGCCTGCGGCGTCGCGACAAGCTTCACTATGACACCAAATGCACCCTGGAGGACTGTAGACACCCCGCTGCTCACAGACAAACGAACGAAGTATGGTGGGACGAATGCAAAGGAAGGCAGGGGGTGGAAGAAAAAAAAAAAACAAGGCTGATGGTAGATGGAGACCGATGAGAGATACTTACAAACAGAGAGAGTACTGCGCTCAGAGAGAAAGAGTAAGAGTTGAGGTAATTTGTGATGACAGAATGAGAAATGGAAAACAAAGAGGTAGACAAGTAGAGAGAGAAAAAGAGGAAGAAGAGGAGATATGCAACATGATGGATAAAACAAAGAAACAGCATAAGATGAAAGGCGTCACACAGAGTGACAGAGAGACTCTTCATCATAGAAAGAAAAGGTAGAAAGATTATTTAACCAAGCCATGAGAGGGGCAGTAAGTGAACATGTAACAGAGGAAAAAAAGAATAAGTGAAGAGCTGCCTTTTTGAAAGCTATTTGCTTCTAAACCACCTTCCATTAATTCAGCTTGCATTTAGTTCCCTCTCTTTTTGAAGTGCTTCGGTAACAAAGCATTCATCAGGCAGCCAGCACCATTTCAATGCAACTCCAAGAAGGGACAAGGGTATAGAAAAACTGAGTGCAAGAGGGAAAAGAGGCAAAGAAAAGGGGATGGAGGAACAAGAGTTGAGACATGCTTGGTGTGTGATGCCCCTTCTTTGTATTGAGAGTTATTCATCATGAGAAAATGCTCAGCGGAAAGCTGAGATGTCAACTTTCATTGTGAGAAAAATGACTTATTGTTTATTCACCAAGTAAGACAAAGAGAGGCAGAGGGTATAGGGATGCTTTTGTGTATACATGAGTTTGTGAAAGCATAAGCTCACAGTATGTTAATATATGAGTGTAGAAAGTAATACATTAGGAATCAAAATAATTAGTTGTGAGCCATTTGCTCCATCCAGAAAATTAGGGAAATAAAAGCAGAATCCAGTTTAAATGTCACCCTGAGATCCATCTTTGTGTTCGCATAGGGAGTTGGCGACCCTTTGCATTTTCAGGAAGTCACACATTTTTGTCATACTCAGTTGACTGCATAATTGACTGTCCAGTCCTCCTCTTTCCTCCCTGTCCGTTCCATTATTCCCTGGCGCCTTCCCTCACTTGTCTCCCTCTGCTGGGGTTATCTACCGTTTACAGTAGGCCAACTCTAAGGCATCGTTTGTCATTGCTGTCGTCACCCCGTCTTTGTCAGCTCTCTCCTCTCTCTCCTCTGTCCTCTCTCTCCATGCTGCTTATCAGACACTGAAGTCATTGTAAACTGCAGAAATAACCAGAGATGCACCAAATAATCAGTGAGCTGTCAGAACTGGTTAACTTTCCCCTGATCTGATCTGTTTGACTGGAAAATCACTGAAAAGTCAGACTTCTCTGATCATTAGGTCTACAAATGCATAAAATAACACCACATACTCCCATACATATTTGATGGATTTTCAAAACATCTGAAAAAGATCGCTAACATACACTCGTTGACCAATTTATTATATATGTTGGTAAAGAGTGGGACTCAAATGCCTTCATAACTGTCTCAGTTCTTTGTGGCAAAGATTTAGTAGTCTTGAAATTTTGGTCAAAATTAACTGCAGTTGCTGCAGATTTGCCAGCTTGCATGTATGATATGCAAATCTGCCGTCCCACCAAATCCCAAAGGTTTTGGGCTCTATTTGAATAAGGCTCGGTGAGTACAGAGGCCATTAGAGAACAATGTTCAAGAAACCGGTTTGAGATGATTTGAGCTTTGTGACATAATGCTTTATCCCCCTGGAAGTAGCCATCAAAAATACATTAAAATCATATTCAATGGACATTGTTAGCAACAATACATAAGCAAGCTGTTATGTTCAAATGATGATCAGTTGGTACAAATGACTACGTAAGTCTATATCCCTAGTATCTGAATGTTGCAGCTGAAATCAACACTCAACAAACATTTCTTCAATCTGTTTTTGTCCAATTTTGGAGAGAAAAAGGAAACTTTAGCCTCAGCTGAAAGGAAGAGCCAGCTTGTATGTTCGTATGTATGTATGTTTTACGGACAGAATTGGTAGATTGGACTTAATAAATGTCATCTGTTTCAGCAATTAGAAGCCTGATTATCTCGTCTTCAGAAACATCATTGCAAAAATGAATTCTCATCATTTTATGTTTCCCTACTTGTCTTGTATAGTTAATTAAAATTAAAATGTAAAACTTTAAACTTGGCATCAGAGAGCAAAAACTACCTCATCTCCTTGCCTTTACAGCTGAACCCCATAGGCTGTGATAGTAAAGCTCATTCAACACTGGGACCAATAAACAACACAGTAAACACTCAGCAGAGGTGTTGGCCCATATTTACACTCTGAGCCTCTATAAAGTCCCATGTTTTATCCTCGCTGTGGTCCCATTATTTTGCCCATCAGTGAGAGAAGGACTATGTGTTTTTTTAATCAAGATTTATTAAAACAGCTTAAAATGAATTGTTCCATATTTCATGTCTTCGCTCATCCAGCAAACTTGTTTTGAATCCGATCACAGTTGTTTACAGTAAATGAGGTCCGAAGAGGTGGCTCACGAAATGCTCCGGTAATAAAACATGACAACGAATGGGGATAAAATGCAAATGCTGTGCTGATTATGCACCAGAGCCTCTCTAAATTGTGAATGTTATGAGATGCTACTCCTTGCCTTGGGCAAACAGACACAAAAGTCTCACCTTTTCTAACTCTGGTGGTCAAGCTGCCATGCAGGTGTAAACTTTTTAATTTCACCAGCAGTGTCAAAAACAAAACTTATTGAATTGACACGACTGCAGAGCAAAAATACCTCACCATCCCACAGAGGACCCTCAGGGAGCAATACACGCTAACCCTTTGAAGGCTCACAATGATTTCTTTCTTTTGGAAACTTCAAAGAGAAATATTTGTGCATTTCTTTTTTTCATTTTGTCAGAAATGTTCTCTGTCATTTCTTTTCCCAGTATAAAATCTTAATGTCACTTCACACAAAGACTCTCAGGTTCCTGCAGTTCCAAAGAGCCAGTAACCAGCAGCCAACCAGCGCTGTACACAGAACAGCTGAAAGAAAAAGAGCTAAAAATTGTATTTCCAATTGTTCAGTTTTCATTAGCATTTCATGTTATAAAATTTTAATAGAAAATCTTAATATCTTTACATTACAATTAAATATCCATTAATCGTGAGTCATTTTAAATCAAAACTATCCATATTGAATCTATTAGAGACAAAATAATAATAATAAAAACAAAAACATATGGGAGAGCAAAATATACAACGTAAAAACCTGTTGCTTGTCCCAGATCAAGATATTGCATACAGTCTGAATACAATCAGACTGATCCAGATCCTAAGAGAAGGATCCTAGAGAAGTTGAAACAAAGGAATCAGATACAAGTATTTTCCAGGCACAGTATCAATGATAAGATAAAGCATGGAAGTATTTTAAAAATTCCAGATTTTTTTTCTCTGCCCTATGATTGTGTCCATCTATTAGTTCCTCTAACCCTCCCTGTGTCCACCCATATCTCCATCTGCCCCTTCACAAATCTTTTTGTCCATATTTCACTACCTACATTTTCATTTGCTCATTCATTGATCTATTTGTAAATCCATCCATCCATTTGCAAAAATTGGCTCAAAAGGACAACACTGGAAAACTGAGTATAGGGAAGTAGAACTTTTGACATGAAAAACATTGAGGAACCCTGCTTGTATGTGAACACCAGAGAGAGTCACAACAACATCACCGTTGCTTCTGCAATGAATTTGTCAGTTCGACTGAGCCAGTGTTTTTTCTCATCATTGGGTCTTGTTACGTCAGGCTATCATCAGTCTGCTGACCTGTACACACATGCCCAAACACAAACACACCTATGCACACACACACACGTCTCTGACAAAAACTGAATTCAGAAACCCCCCTGAGATACTCGGTGCATGAAAAGGCTCTCATCCAAATGGCTCATGTATTCAGGTTGGTCCCCCAGTGGACCTGCCCTGTATTGATAGAGCAGAATGGTGAAGCCACTTGTCAAAGCAAGAGACAGAACAGAGCGACACAGTTCTCACACTATCTGAATGACACACTGGACAAAACAACAATGCGTCCCACACTTTCAGGTGCAATTTAACTCAAGAGTGGAAATGATCCCACTTTCGTTGTTTACCTTTGGAAAGATAAACAAAATCTATCTTGTTGGAATAAGACTTGTTGGAATAAAAAAATTGGCTACTTTTTAATAAAAAGGAGAAAAAATCAATGAGGAAAACTTGGGGAATAGGAGATGAAAAGAAAAAAAGGTTGGTGATTTTCTTATAACACACCTTTCATCTAGCTTGTCAACCTTGAGATCTATAAATGATGTGTGATGGTGATGTGTGTGTATCAGGAAAAATAAAAGCTACACAAGTTCATGTTGGTGGTTGGGTGACAGGTTATATAAAAGAAAGAGCGGATTGGTGCCGAATATGTACAAGAGTCACAAAGAGTCTTACAAGTGGGTAAAGCAAAATAAATGAAAATCATGGATTAAAAGTTTTTTTTTTTTTTTTTAAAGGTCTCTAAAACCTATTTTAAAATCCCCTTCACACTGGACCATGTCCACAACATGACATAAAAAAACAACTAGAACATGATAGTGTTTGGAGGGACTGAAAAAGCTCTTTTGGAGTATTCTAAGAACTCAGTGTCCTCCCTGTTATGCATAACCAAACCGACAGTGCCCAAAGTCATTTATTGAAATATTTATGTAGAAGCCCCGGCAACATACAGTATTTAGTGATAGAAAATGAGGAGAGGAAAGAACAACGTGAGTAGCAATCCATAGGTTTTAATACACTGCACTTGGCGAGATATGTGAAAAAAGCATACAGATAACATCAATTTAAAATTACTGTGCAAAATTGCCTGCTTAATTGTATGTTATAATTGTTTTAAAGCAAAACTAGCCATAAAAAGTATTATTTGTTAGGCTCTTGTACTTCTATGACCCTGTATAGAATAGTAGGAAAAGCAACTCCTCAGCTGTTCACTTTAAACAGTCTCATTGATTTGACACAATGATCTGTATTAAACTTTTAAAAGCAATCTATAATGTGACAGATGAGCTGCTATTCTCTGTTATTGCCGATCCTCAATAAAGTTCAACAAAGCACTACATGCTAATAAGCGAACTATAGCTAATCCCTGATAAGTGCAAACACATCTTTTCAATGCAGAAATGTTTAGTTACCCTAAAGAAGAACTGTTTTCTGTTTCTGGTATAACATGTATTGCAGCAGCTAAAAGACCCACTTAAATAGAATCCATTATCAACTGTCAGCTAAAGCCTGTCAGTAGCTTCTAGAATAAGACACACATTAACTTGAAAAACAATGACTTGTCCACAAACCCACAGCTTGAAATTTGACAAGATGGATTATGTCATGAGCCTGACCATGTGAGAATCCAGATGCTTCACAAGTTAAATGACTCATGAGCCATTTGCAAATATGAGGTTGGAATAAAGAAGTGACAGAGCCTGCAGTTGGAGGACGTAGGCGTGGTATAGTGATGAATCAAACTAAAGGCTTTCATCCAGGAGACTGCAGAAAGTGTTTGTAAGAGAACATGACCTTCTGGTGTTTCTATTAGTTCCACCTCATTAGTTTTAATTCTAAAGTTTAGGCATCCACTTTACCTGGCAGGGTGAAAGAAAAGGTCATGGTTAAGGTTCGAGAAGACTCCCGACACAAAACAGTTACAACAAGTAGTTTAGAGACTCGCTGTGACAGGAGACCGTAGGATTACCTAACTATATTAGCTGTGAATGTAAGAAAAACAAACTTTTAATACCCTAAGTGCATAATGTTTACTCCAACAAAATGCTAAGATATTCTTATTAAATTACTCAAAAATATAATTACCTGTTTTCCAATTGTATAATAAATTTCAACAGCCCCTGGGGTTACACTATGTTTTTTTCAAGTTAATGTGCCTAAAACAGGGCAATTTTCCCTTTTATGTGTAGTTGCTGATGGGTGGATTAAATTAAAAGGGGAAGTGTGGCTCTGGCTTGACAATTTGGAGGGGCTGGAGTTTCGAAAGAAGATACTGTACTGATGGAAAAACGGTGATGTTCTGTATTGTCGAAGCATAAAGCTAAAAGAAGGGCAGCAGGAGGACAGCAGGCTCAGTCAAAGGATATGCTCAGGAACAAGTGCCTGGTGGGTTTAAAGGAATAAACCGAATGGCCCAGAGAGAAAGTATTTCAAACTATGTGTGGGTTGATGTTGCTCAAGCGCTGTGCACTTACTCCTAGGATGAAATATTGTCTTAAAGATTGACTTAAAGTCTATTCTTCGTTTTCACATATATTCTAAAAACATAAAATTACATAGTGAAATATTGAAGATGTAAAGGTATGTTCTGGTAAATCTATTTCTAAGAGACATATTGACAAAAATGTACACTATGTGTAAGTAAGACCCAAAGTAATCCACAGATGAAACATAAAAACAAGTGCACATAAAAATTAAGTGAGATGTCAACGGGAAATAAGTACTGAACACATGAAGAAAAAAAAACAGCACAAAGTTACAGAGAGACAACAAGTAAGCTCAAAGGAATCCTGCCTCCTATCAGTGCAAATCAATACAAATCCGAGTCTGATCAAAGGGTATAAATTCAAGAAAAAATATTATGCTAAGCACGCAGACAAGGAAACTCTGAATTGGTTTCAGAGAAAGAAAATAAAGGTTCACGACTGGTCCATTGGACTAGTGTCCCATTAAAACTCTATGCAAGAATTGAAGATCAAATTGAATAAAGGCTTACAAAACCTTTAAGAGTTGAAGAAATGCTGAATGGAACAATGGGTCAAAATAACAACAAAAGCTTCTCTAGTTAGTATTTAAAAATTTGTAGTAAGCTTGTACAAACCTTTTCTCTTTTCCAATTTATAATACATAATTGAATTTGTGAATTAAATTTTATTGTATTTTATCACATTTGATTTTATTGTATTTGGATCACTTGGGCTCTTACCAACATATGGACATACATTTTAAGCCAATATGTTTACTTAGGTAACATTTACATGTTTATTTTTTTAGGCTGCATTAATTATCTGAATAAGAGGATACAATGAAGTTCTCATCTAAGCAAATTCCAAATAAAATCTCTATTTAATGTGGATTCTTTTTAGCTTAGATTCTTATTTTTAGTTAAATTAGCAGTATACTTGCTTGCTGTCTTCAAGTTTGGTTTGTACTTTTTATTTTTGGATTGTTTTGTAGTCCTTTCTCCCACTGATCATTAACCTTTGTTCTTCATTCTGTTTTTTATTTTTCTGCCACACTTTCTCTGTGTAAGGTCATTAATTTTTGCCAGCATGTAAGCTCCTTTGCTTTGCTTTGCGTCTTCCAGTGTAAGAGCCTCTTCATTATCTGCCTCTGTTGCCCCTTCCTTCCACTGAGCATAGTTACGATGCGATTCAGCTGTGCCTGGTTTAATGTTTCAAATTTATAGTTATCAAATTACCTATCTCTACTGTCCCTTTGATCTACTTTTTTATTTTTTAAAGGTAATTTTGCTTCTTTAGGATTTTGTTGTTGTAGATATAAAGTCCTATAGTTACAAAAATTTACCTTTTTCCAACAAAATTGCCCTTTTCCTTTATAAGAAGCATAAGATTTTAATAACAGATCATATTATATTTCACCAAATTAATGCTGTATAGATAACTTTAACTAACAGAGATCATGAGGGAGGAGGGATAGATAACCTCATGCACTCTGGAAAATATTCTCTTATTTCCCTCTTGGACAAAACCAGAATATTTAAAAATTACAATTTTAAATGAATGTAAATTAGTCACTCAAGCCTTGATAGTTTTTAATTTATTCCTCAATTAGGAAAGGGCCATAATTATAATAGTAAAATTATTTCAAGTTGCAATGTACAGCAGTCCCTGACATTGTTGGGCTGTGATAATTTATTTGCACATCAACAAAGTTTTTCTATGCACGTGTCAAATGTGCAGTTGCTAGAAAAGGTCTGAAAATGAAAGTGAAAAAAGCATATCACACGTTTCAGCTCTTGTATTTTTGACGATGATAACGAACAGTACAGTTTTAATTATGAAGCCGACAATTTCATAAAAGGACCTCGAAGAGTGTGTCCATATGCCACTTTTCTCGGGTTGAAATAGGCTGTCAGGGCACAGGAGAACACTTCATCTCAGCACCTCATTAAAAACCTGCTCCCACACACGTGAGAGTTAATCACACAGCTGTCAGCAAGCCTGCAACTTGTATAGTGACAAAAGGAAAAAAAAACAGAATAACAACACTTAATGTCTGACTGATACGGTTCCATAAATGGTCCCTTCTGTTTTTCTTGTGATAATTTCAATCTGTATATTAGCTGAAGGTGGAAAGGCACAGACATCCGTCATTCCGTCTTGGTTGTTGGTCTGACACTTATTTTCCATTTAATTGGGGACCATCCTTACTGTTCTCCTAAATAAAGCTTTCTCTTGCAAAATAAGGCACAGGGTCTCTGACCAGAGAGTGGAATCTCAGTGCTAAAGCCCCCAAGACATTGGTGCCTATAGGAAATAACACAACTTAAAAATACATTTACTCTAGGAGTAAGCAACACTGATTTTCTAAAGGGAAATTCTAACTAAATATTGTAAACTATAGTAAAGTTACAATGGCTGAAGTAGTAAAATAAAGGCGAGGTGCACCAATTGCAGTTTTCCCGGTCAATCAGCATTTATCATTATTTGGCCGATACAATTTTTTTTTTTTTGTCTGAAATGTTGTTAAATGTAGCAAGAAAGTTGCTGAGTTGGTAACAGTGGGATGACTATTAACTGCAAATTTGCAAACATGACCTGGTGGGTCATCTATCAGTCAAACCTCTCACAGTAAAGCAGAAGAGTATGATCACCAATCTCTAAAAATTATGGAAATCGGCCGGCCGATAAATCAGTGCAGCCTTAAGATAAAGACATAAAAATAATTCAGCAAACGCAAAAGCCCACCTAACTGATACCCCAGCCTGACATGTGAAACTGCTGGAGATGATCTGAAAACTGGCGGCATGTCTTTTATTCAATAAGGGAATAATATAAAAACATATAAAACTCAAAAAAGTCAATTTTACATAATAGCCCCACTTTAAGAATCACCAAAACATGCAGAAAAAAGTTGCTTCATTCAATTTAGGTTGTGTATGGTCCATATACTGTGTTGCTATATCGAGTCACAGATCCTCATTAGTTCTCTCTCTTTCCTTGAAAGAGTTATATCCTGATTTTAAGGTTAGTCTACAGTGAGTGGGGAATAAGAGCCATGACTAAAGAAATGTATTCCAGTCTTGTGTGTGAGAACTTACAAATGGTATGTTTCTGGGGTCAGAAGATAAGGCCAATCAATGAGAGGTCAGGATGAGTTCACATAGATCTGACACAGCTTCCCATTAAGTCTTGTCTCTGTATATCAGCGTACCTGCATCTGACTCATTGTGCTCGAGAGTGTCTTAGGGATCAAGCATGTGTGCATGATGCAGTGTTTAGAGGTGGCTGAGTACATCTCTCACTGTGTGCAATCTGCAGCCTGACTATAGTTGTTGTATCTCCCCTCCTGAGCCCCCTTCCCCCTCCCCTCGGTTGGCTCATCTCAAATGGCAATTTGTAAAACATGGCCCTCTGTTAGCCTGCTCCCTCTCTCTCCCAGCCATCCCTTGCACCACTGCTCCTCTACCTCATCCGTCTACCCCTTTTCCTCTTCACATCACTCGTTTTACTTCCTTTCCTCAACCTCTCTCTCATTTCCATACCTCCTGTGCCTTCTACATCTTCCCTCTGTCTGCTTGTTTATCTCCCTCTGTCGTTTTGTTTCTCTCCATCTCTCTCATTTGCCCTTCTGCTTGCAATTTTTTTTTCTTCTTCTTCATTATCAGGATGTGTTTTCTCTCAGTCCTTCGTGGGTGTAGCACTCTGATTACTCCTCCGTCTGGTCCCCTACAGCTAATTTTAAGATTTTCTTCTATAGCGATCTCATTCAGCTTCTTAATATAATTAAGAATTTGTTTCCCTGCTTTCAGAGACAAATTGAAAAGATGCAGTCAGTGTTGAGTCTCTACTTTACACTGCATGCTTTGTGTCTTGCTACTCACCCTGGCTTCCATCCCAAGAGGAAGTTGGAACAATCAAAGTGTCTGCTGTTTTGCTGTCACTCAAACTTTAAAGTAGAAACCCCACTGCTGGTTTGGCATACATTTGTCACTGTAATGCCATGGTCTTATTTTAATCAAACAGTAAGGAGTATAACATACTAGGGAATATTGGTTGAATTTAGCAGGGAGAAAGAAAGATATTTGCATTTCAGTTAATAGTCAATCCATGTGCCAACATTGCCAGTACTTAAGTGTTTGTCTCGGGGCCACTGACCAAATATATTGGCACTGATGTAATTTTATTGGACATTCTTCCGAGCTAGCACAAAGATTGGTTTGAAGCCAGAAAAAGAAACTTTATCCACATACTCAGTCCATCACTTTAAGTGTCCAATTAGCTGATATCTTTGTGGATATATTTGATCTTTGGTATTTGATCCTTTTTCTCTTTCTTTCCAAGTTACTTTATTCTAAACCTGGATTTTTGTGGTATAATGAAGACCTCATCAGAGCCACAAGATGAAAGAAATTGATCTAAACAAAGCTGTTCAACATGCTGTAAGAGCTGCTGGAGTTAACCTTTTAATTGAGACTCCATCAGAAATCAGCATATTTTTCAATAACATTTAGGAAAATCGAGTTTATCCATTTTGGTTCACTGCTTTCTAGTGGTGCTTTTCTGAAATTTAAAGAGATTATATTTAATCAGGCAAAGTAATCTACATGTGCAAATGAGCATGCAGCCCTGAGAATTAGTATTAATATTACATTTCCCAATTTTGTATCATTAAAGTCAGAAACTTTGAAGTACTTTATACATACATAATATTTTGTACAAGTGTTTGTTGGTTAGAAAATAATACATGGTCTTAAAAAATTTTTTTTTCAACTAAAGACCTAAATAAAATTAGAGCTGAAAATTAACTTGCTAATATCGACTAACCTAAGCTTTAATGCATTAAATATTTTTATGCAATCAATCATAATTCTTCTTTTTACACACAAAAGTCCAGACTTGGAACTTTGTATTGTGGTACCGGTATACCACTAAACTAGCTGGGTGGGTTTGTACCTATCAGATGGTTGAAAAACCTAAATATCCAATCAAAAATAATACATTTATTGTTGAGTTTGTGTCTTTTTATTGCACAATTTAGCAACAAATATTTTTTTTGTTGAAAATGTTGCTTATTCTATCAATATATGGCTTTCGATTAAAATGTGATAATCATCATTTGTCAGTCTCATTTGACCAGAGCTGCTTCTTCCACGTCTGGTGTGTCTACCTGATTATCGTTCTCCTTGCCTCGCCTGTCAGTTTTGGTGGACGGCCATGTCTGCGTTAGAACTGCTGTCAAGTCACACTCCTTCCATTTTCTAACAACAAACCAAATGGTGCTACATGAGAGTTTCACAGCTTGAGAAATGGTTTTTATTCCACTTTTTCCCCTGACCATAATGCTGTTTGTTCTTAATGTTCTCTAACTATTTTTTAAAACTATATACAGTTAGACGTTTTGCTAATTAGGTGACTGGTGAAGAAAAAGATCTGCAAATGGTTTTATTTAGAAGTGTGAGAGTAAAGGAGGCTGAACAGAAAGGCACACCACAGTTTTAATTTTCCGTCTTTTTCATAATAATGAACAACGCTGAATTAATCTGTCACATAAAATGCCAATGGAATCACTGAAATGTGAGACTGCAAAATGACGAAATGTGGAAAAGGTTAAACTTGTATAAACTTTTGCAAGTCACCCTGTCTCACCTGATAAACTATGCAATAAAATCTTAACAAAACATATTGCTCCGATTCTCCTACTCTTTCCATCAATGTCGCTGGTATTGTAGAACAAAGCCAAAAGGCACATTAACAAGAAAAGTGACCCATGTCTGAGTACCAGAATCTTATTGACGGCATTAATTACATTTTGTACTATGATTTATGTTTTTTCCTTTACTGTGTCTAAGGCAATCTTTACCTGTGTAACGCTCCAAAGCAGCAAACGGAGAGCGAACCTTGAAAATTGAAAGAGGAACTGTTGAGGGGAATGACAAAATTATAAAGTATAATAAGTGATGCTTAAATGGAGACCATGAATAATAACCTGAAGGACAAAGAGGAAAAGAATGATGAGCAGATGACATGCAGAGTATTTTTCTTCATTTGCCTCATTTTCCACCAATGACCTCAACTGTTTTCTTTTGCCTGCTATTTACTTTCATTTATTAACTTTGTTTCTGGCTTCTCTTGTATTTTGCATCTCTGTCCAGAAGTAGCTCCCTGTTCTTCCATCTGAGTACTCCAACCTTAACTGGGGTAAACAGTCTCTCTTTCATCTTCATTATCCATCTATCTGGCCCCTTTTCCCTGTTTTTTTCATCTTTTGACTAATCCATCTATCCAGCCACATGCCAACATAGCCTTCTGTATGTGCCACTGTTCATTTCCATGACAACGTCAACATGAAAACCCAGCCCAACTCCAGAGATTCCGCACATTTGCATCTCATTTGCATGTTTCCCGAGCGACCGGCAGCATTTGACTTTGACAGCGGCAGGGAGACTGGCATGGCCCTGTCCAGTTTTCCTGTCCCTCCTGTTTGTCCCCTCTAACTATGCCTGGTGGTAGGTCATCAGCTCACTCTCTACTCCTCAGTCTTTGTTCCCCTCATTCTGTTCTCTCCCATAATTGCAGCCACCTGAATGTCATTCTTTTGTTAGTGGCTGTTTTGAAAACAGATCTCTTTCACAAGTCAAACTGCTCTTTCTATCACCTCCTTTTCTGTTTCTTTCATTTACAAACATTTTTTCCCGCGTCGTCATTTTCCAACCCTCTCTATTTCCACCATCAGTCTGAAAGAAGCTGCGACTGTATGTCTTTCATTCCATGTCTGAATAAGAGTCACATTTTCACCCTATTTGGAACTGAACAAAGGGCTTTCCATCCATTTCTTTCACAGACAAACACAGCTGCTGGTAAACACGTGTGAAAACACGGGACACACTGAAAACCATGCCCACAGTTATTTACAATCTGTAATAAGGAGCTACTGTGCTGGGTCCAATGCATTAAAATATGCACATATAGCATGTTTATATTTTTTCCAAGTCAAAATTCCATCACTATTTTATAAATTTTATGACAAACCAGCACAAAGTAATGGATATTTATACAGTGGAAAGAAAATAACAGGGTCTTCAACATCTATTTGAAAGTAAAAATTTGAAAGCATGGCCTCATTTGTGTTTAGTCACCTTTAAGGTACCCTGAAATAAAATCTTGTAATGTCAGAAGCCACCCAATTTGTAAACAGAGTGGCACAATTACCTAAGTTTACAAGCAAGGTGAGTTAAAGCATAATTTTTTGGTTGAAGCAGTTCATGGTAACTCTGGAGCTGCTACACAGTTCCCAGCTTAGGTGAGAGATTTGTCAACAGGGCAACAATTACTTGTGCACTCTGCAAATCTGGCCTTTTTGGACATATGGCAAGAAAAAAAGCTGCTGTTAAAAGACAGCATTCAGAAGTCCAGTCTGCAGTGTTTAGCCAGGTAGGACACACAGCAAAAATGTGGAAGCAGGTGTTCTGTTCACGAGAGGAAAACTGAAATTTATGGCCAACATGCAAAACGGTCTGTGTGGTGAAAATCAAACATTACACAGTGCCCTGAAAACACAATTCCCACCATGAAAAATGGTGCCGGCGGCATCATTCTGTGGGAATACGTTTCTTCAGAAGGGATAGGGAAGCTGGTCCTGGTTGATAGGAAGATGGATGGAGCTAACTACAGGGTGATCCTGGAAGAAAACCTGTTAGAGGCTGCCAAAGTCTTAAACTGGGTTGGAGGTTTACCTAGAGGGACAACAGTCCCAAACACACCGCAAAAGCTGAAATAGAATGGTTTAGATCTGAGTCTTTTCATGTTTTAGTATAATCCTGTAAAAGCTCAAGCCTAAATATGATTGAGAATTAGTTTCAATACCTAAAAACTGATCCACATTCAATGAGACTGAGCTTGAAGTATTTTACTGATGTATAAAACTGGTAGACATAACCCCAACACACCTGCAGGTGTCTTGTTAGAGAAAGTTGGTCCTATACACTTTTGACTCGGGGGAGCAGAATGTATAAGAATGATGCAATTTCACTTTTCATTTGCCTGACCCTTGAAAAAACAAGTTACTTCCCATCTGTTTTACAAATATGCACCACTTTGTGTCATCCAATTGCCTGGAATCCTAATAAAATACATTCATGTTTGTGTTTGTAACAAAAAGTGACAAAGTTACTAATACAAACATGTTTTCAGGGACCAAACAATATCCATCAAAGTTATTAAACAAAGAATCAAAGTCAGGCGCACTACAAAAGCCATTTACACTCCACACACATATGCACAGCCAAAAAGACATCCTCAAGTAGCTGTGAAATTAAACTTCTGTTTCATTTTGACTTGTTAGAAAAAAACTCTTTTGAGTGGTTAACCAGACACAAAAGTGCTTTTCACCACCCTTTTGTTCCATGATGAGGATTTCCAATTAAACAAATTCTCCATAACTGAGATTAGCATCACTAATTTGCCTCCTCCACTCCACAACAAATTACATTCTAACATCAACAATATGGCAAAGTCACCTCCAGTTCTCGGTGGTCGGAACGAGAAATTACAAAGTTAAACTGACGTGAGATTATGACAGGCGACTGAATTGCGTACGTCATTATCTGTTTCTCGTCCTCTGCTGTGGAAGATTTAGAAGCGAGCTCAGGATGTGTGTGGTAATTGGCTGGAGAAGAAGTTAATTTGTTTCTGCCATCATTACAGGCAACTTGTGGCAAAACAAAACTCAGACTATATCTCTGTTCTTTCTATAAATGCATAAAATGCTACACTGAGATCCAGATGTTTATGTTGGTTTGGGTGTGCATTAGATACCTAACAACATGACTCACCAAATACATATGGGAACATTTCTGTCAAGAAGTGGAACAAGCATTCATTAATGCTTGAGACTATGTGTGGGCCGAACTTTGCTTCCATTCAGTTGTTTGTCAAACAATCTTTGTGTGTCAAAGGAAAAAGAACATCATAACTTTCTGGTTTACATCTGACATTTTAAAAAGCCAGCCAGCAAAATACAGAGAAAGTTTTATGAAAAGAGACTAACTGTCCAGCAGAGCTGGGAAAAAGACAGACTGGCAGCTAGAAACCCAGAGACATTACAGTTAGAGGAAGAGAGAGAGAAACGGATGGAGGAGAAAGTATTGAAAGAGAGAAAGAGGGTAAGAGACAGAGAAAACACAGTAGGAGGGTAAAGTATTCTGATGATGGGAGAGGGAACAGTATTCAACGAATCATGGGGAGAGGAAGAGCCTGTGCAGTTTCATTGATTTGGAGCGGCAGGAGGAAGGGAAAGTGGGTACAAACGGGGGGAGCAAGGAGACAGAGCGGCTACTGTAGGAAAATGGCTTTATAATAGAGTTAAAGAGTAGGACAGATGACGCGGAGACCCAAAGACAGTGGGCTATAAAGAGCCAGCCTTGAAGAAAGCAGCGGATCAGACAGAGAAACCCTCAATTTTCAGATTTTTATGTGCTGAACTTGAACTTCAACTCTCCAAATGGCACCCAACACTGAATTAGCATTCTGCAGTGCTTCTTAAACTGCATTCACACTGCATAATCAACACTGTGGTTGTCAATGATGAGAGTTGGTACATAGAAACACTTGGATCAATAAGCTTTCACGAAAAAGCTTTGACTAAACATCATAATCCAAATGACAGAAAAACTGATTTACGAACCTTTCATAACATTTTGTATACAGGATTTTTAAGGTGACATCGTTCAGAGACTCGACCATCACTAAATCATTTTTATTATGTTTTCTGCACTTAGTGACGTAAGAAATTTATGACCATACCAATAACAATTTTGAATTTTCTTTTAAACAAGTTGAGACTGCTAAGAAGAGAGGAGTGGAGACTGATGAGACAAACTGAGAGCCATGTGACGATACATAAATTTATGGTTATTTGTAGTAAATAACCACTAGCCATAAAAACAAACCAGGAACACATTTAGCAAATGTTCAAATACTGATATTATGCAGGTTACTTACTTAATCAGACAAAGAAGAAAAGCAACATAAAAAAAATGAGTGAACTAAGATAATATGGGGTTCCTCAATGTTCCAATCTTGGGCCACTTTTATTCAGGTCTCTCATAGCTCAGATTGTAGAGTGCTACAACATCTCTGACTATACCTGTGCTGATAACCCCAGCTTGATGTTTCTGTGCCATCACATGACCACAGTCCACTACAGTCACTGAGTCAGCATCTATATAATATCAGTAGGTGGGTGAGTAAGAATTTCCTCCACCATAATGCAGAAAAAAACATAAGTCACTCTTTTTGTCCCCAAAACTGAGACCATGCAAGAAACCTCTGTGTAAATTTTGACAACCACATAAAGTCTTTCATTAAATCGGCCTGATTCTATCTTTAAAAAAAAAAAAAATATATATATATATATATATAAAAAACATTGCCAGAATAAAGCGATTCCTGTCCAATTAGGGTATAGATAAACTGGCTCATGCTTTCATTTTCATAAGGTCAAAGTAATGTAACAGAGGTTTTAGTAGAGTCTACAAAGAAAAAAAAAACAATTAGTCAGCCACAGCTAATCCAGAACACTGCTGCCAGAGTCTTGAGAAACAGCAGGTAAACAGATCATATCTCACCAGTTCTTAAATCACTGCAATAGCTCCCTGTTGGTTCAAAGATTGATTTTAAAATCTCCTTGATGGTCTATAAGTCTTTGAATGGTATTGGGAATAAATACTTTTCAGTTCCTTTTACATGTGTTCCTTTATTCTCCAACTAGGTTAGTATCCAGCAATCTTCAGGAAACCATTTGACAAGGTCACATATCAAGGCTAAATAACTTCAATGGGGATTTGATTTTTTATTTTTTTCCCCAAGTAAAATTTACCTTAAAAGATTTTTCTTGACAAGAAAATAGCAACAGAAATAGCTACTGCAGAAACTCACTCTCTCTCTTTTTTGCCCTATAGATTTTACCACTGGCTCATTACATCTCTGTTTAGCTGTAGTGCTCTCTTTGACAAATCCAGTAACAGACCCACTGCTGCCAGTAACTCTGTAGGCTGTTTCTGTAACATAGAAAGTACCCCTGGACCTGTGTTTTGCTTTGTTTTTAATCTGTTTTTCTCTCAGACCCATAGTAATCCCAGCATATGGCCACTAATAATGACTCAGTGTCTGCTGGAAGCTTCTTTCTGCTAAAAGGTTGTTTCTTTCCACTGTTGCCACATGCACATCCAGGATGAGATTTGCTGTAAAGTTAATGACGTGAGACTTTGAGATGCCTGAGATGGACTGGTGACCTGTCCAGGGTGTACCCCGCCTCTCACCCGAAAATAAATGAATGAATGAATGAATGGATGGATGGATGTCATTTGGTTATAGGGATTATATAAATAAACTCATTTAAATTTAACTAGATGCATTTTTTTTTTGCAATTTAAGTTCTGAAAAAGCACTTTTACAATCAATTTTTTACCCTTATTAATTATATTCTAAATGGTACCTAGAGCAAACATACCTAAAGATGCTAAAAATACAACTTTACCTCCTAACCACGTACAATGTATTTTTTTATTATGTTTCATGCATGAATGTGCCCATCAATCTTAAGGGTAATTCAGAGAAGCCAATTATTCTAAACTGCAAGTTTGTGTTGATGGGGGGGGGGGGGGGCAGACTATCCAATTATACTGTTGACAGTAATTTATAGAAAAAACATACAAATGGAGTTTCAGCTTCATCCAACACTGAAGAATCAACACATTTTCAAAATAATTACATTTTTCAGTATTTTCTTTCTGAGAACTTGCAGGTTTTCTGCATTATGTCAGCTGCAAACTCTTAATTCCCTTGGTCTGATCAAAACCAACCTGGTAGAGTTGAGGGATGGTGTTGCAATGAATAAAAAAAACAATGTACTGATTGGTGCACTTTATTGATGTAAACTTGTTGTTCTATACATAATGTTCTAGACAGTATTCTCAATTTTCTTGGAAATCAAGGTCATGCAAGGAGTATGTGCCAATAATATACAGACTTTCTGAGTGTTTCTAAATAGGAGACACTACACAGAATGAGATACGTAATCAGACATTCAAACAGAACCACGCAGCTCTACAGAAATGAGAAGGCTGAGTGGAGAGAGAAAATAGAAAGAGACAGACAGAAAGATGAACAGATAAGCCCAGAGCTCAGAGGAGTAAACAAGACCAAGCTGCACTTTTCTGTGACCTCTGATGACCCGCTGACAATGTGACTAATGGCCTCAAAACATGGATCAGGGGAGATAGAAATACACGTAGGTAAGAGGCTGTGGGCAAGAACAATTCATATCCAAAAGAAAAAGAAAAATCAATCTTGGCAATGACTTAGAAAGTGAATATAATCCTTCAGGTAAAAGTGTTGGTTTTGTCTTTTTCTGCCTTCCTATTTAAAGAGAGACCTCAAAAAAGTCTCTGTATCCTAGCTTTAGCGCTGACTATTTTCTTTATTATTTTGTAAAAAAGAAAGACGTTTCCAACTTCTATGGTCTCATTTACATCAAGAATAATTTGAAAACCCAGCCGCATTACTGCAGCTTAAAGGAAAGATGCTTTATTGCATAAAAAGTCATATGTTCCTCCGATGCAAACCAAGATGAAGCATTCAGCATTTGGCACTGTGGCAGATGGTGGATCATGGTATTCTGTTATACTGAATATCACATAATCCACTTGGATTTAGTAAATCATATCAGAACATGACATTATTATATACTTTCATTGTCATTACAATATGCTGCATTATCGAGAAGAAAAAAAAAAGTCTAAGCCATCTGGAGTACAGAATTACACAATGCAAAAGCAAATACAACAGAAATTCTCAATATTACTTCTATTACTAATATTTTTGTGCTACAGTGTTATTAAGAGATTCTGAGTCCATTGGATCTTTATGTATGTGTTAAAAGTAATTAAAAACAAGCTCAGTAGGTGCCTGTATGTTTTTATGTAATTAAGTACATTCTCTCCAAGTGTTAAAGAACAAATAAAATGATGTGGAAAAGGTGTAAACTATGTGATGTCATTATTAGTAAGTGTGAAACAGCAGATATTTTGAATCTAAATGTGTCATATGTTTGCTAAAACAAAAACAGGAACAAGAGATGAATTTTGTGTCCCCTTACCACAGGAAGTCACTTCCAAATATTTTTATCTCTCTTTACAAAATAAAATAAATAAAAAAACTCAAGAGGAAGGCATTAAAAACTAAAGTAGAAGATTATACACAGCAGAAAGTAAAACTTTTAGAGCAGATTGAGCAAATTAGGAGACAATTTGAGCTTTTGGTGATGATTACCAGATAGAACAAGAAAAAAAAACTGCTACACATCTGCATGAAGACATTAAATAACTTGAAAGTGAGATGGTGGGTTTATTTTGCAGCCTTGTACCCAAGGGGATAATGACTTATGAAGCTGCCAATGAACTCCTTTGTATAAGTATCTAGGAGCTTAATGTGAGGTTTGTGCTGTGAAGTTTGTGCTGAGGGAATTTAGCCATGGTATGTTTAGCTCAACCACATAAAACTGAAGATGGACAACGGACATGCAGAGAATGCATTATGTTGCATAAATTGACTTCATTTGTGTACTGTTTTTCTATTCATACTAAACACTTAAAGTGCTTTACACTAGAGCTCCATTTACTCAGTCGTTCTGACAAACACATTTATGGGTCGATGTTTTCCTGTTGGTAAATTGATCTTGATTATTGTCTTTCTTTCTAGCAGATTTCATTCTGAATCTTGTTAATTGAGGGCTTTAATGAAGTGTCTGAACTGTTCTTTTTCCACATCTGAATGAATAACTCCAATGATGATCAACAAACAATATTAGGGTGCACTCATATATATCAAGATACAGATGTAGAAAATAGGTAGTCTATGTTCCTCTTTTCGAATTTGATTTTATTTAAATGCTGATGTCTGTGCTCTTACAATCTTATTAACATTTGTTGCTGCAACTCAAAAAGAGCTGTCTAATAATTTTCAGCAACTCCGGTTACAAGGTTAATTTAACTCCCCTTCTAATCCTATTATATGGAAATTACAAAGGTTGAAAAATGTATGTCCAGACTGGCAAGTGACAAAATTCAAGATTGAAATGGTACTAAGCTCATGCAAACAAAAAGAAATATGTTGTTAAAAAGAAGGCAATGTGGTAAGCCAGGTACGCTCACACATCAATTACTTCCATGCCCCCAAGGAAAAAACATGTTTGAGTGATTTATGGGGCTTTTCGTATAATAGTCTGTGTGGTAGACTGAATGATGGGGAATGGAGTGACTAATTGGTTTTGCATATAAAACAGTAATGAGGACCATACTTAGTGAATTGGAGCAAACTGAACTGGGTCTCTTGGAGTGAATCTCAATGGAACCAGCAGGAGCAGCTTCTCAGGACTGGAGTGGCAATCTGATCAGCACTCAAAAGTTTAATCAGGTCAACTCAGAATATTTGTTTGACAGTTTTTGGTTTCTTGTTTCCCATCAGGCATGAAAATGGCATAACACACCTTTCCTTGCAATAGGCGTTCATGTTGCTGGAATCATTTTAGATTTCGTCACAACTGTCAAATTTAAACAAAAAACTCGAACACTTTTGATTCGATAAGATAGACCTACAAAGAGTGTTGGTGTGTGGTGTGGATCAGAATTAAGCAATTTGGAGAAACAAAATTTAGCTGTCTTTACAGATGCTAGTTACCATTAAAGGCACCTCTTTTAAATAAGAAGGATTCAAGGAACAGATAGTTCAGTTTATGTTAACACACTTTTGCTCTTAACAGTTGAAGTAATCCCATTGTTTTCTGTCAATAATAAATAAGTAATTTTTTTTATCCTGCAGAAAAAAAGAAAAGGCACCAAACATAAAATGAAGTGTGTTGGTCCAGGAGGCAACAAGTCAGGATTAAATTTATAGAAAGTTTGGGGAGGGGGTGAGATTAATAGAGTGATTGATTGCCCAAACCGAGGGATAAAAAAGCATGGTGTGCTATTTTTCATCAGCCTCGGGTTTTTTTCTTCCTCTCAACAAGTTTCATCCTCCTGTCGACCATCCTTTCATTCAAATCCTGTATCCTTTTGGCACTTGTATCTCTTTTTCTAATCTAATTTTGACACCATGCATATCTCTGTCTGTCTCACTCTCACTCCCTAAATGTCAGATGGAAGGCTGAGGTTATAACAATCCATAGCAGTGGATACAAATCTCCCCAGTAGCTACACCTCGTGTTTAGCAACCTTCCACCAACATCCAAAAATTATTCTTGGTTTTAGCCATAAACCTAACTTGCCACTAAGCATTGTAGAGATGACCAGACATCTAATTAAGATCCGTTTGTCTGTAGACATCTGGGCTGCTCTTGTAAACTACCTAAAAATTAAATTTGTTCTAAACTATCGCTACTTAATTAAAATCAATACACTAATGTTGACCTCAATTTTGTCCAAAAGTGAATGTTATAAGACAAGTTTAAACATTAAAGGGATACCTGTAAAATAGAGGAGAAATAAACTGTTACAAAGAACATAGATAGCCGTTGTTGTTGTTGTTAATTTTATTGCCGAGTGCTTTTACACGGACATGCCGGTTAAACTGTAAATAAAGTAAAAACAAAACATCAATACTTAGTATTGCAATATTCAATAAACACAAACTTAAACACAGATTTAGGAGCTAGGCTTGACTTGACTAACCGGTTATAAGGCAAAGTTTACTCTTAGAACACTTCGTAATATAATAAACATTGGCATTCAAATATCAGTGCAACACACAGCTAGCATTTGGCTAATTAGCTCTAGCAAATTCACAGAGTACACGCTTAGAACAGATAACAAAAACTCATCACCCCACAGCTTACAACGTTAATATAACTCACCACGTAGGGCAACACTCATGAACGCCAGTAGAATATGATTTTATGGAAGATTCAGCTTGTTAGCTTCAGCTAACGGCCGTCTCAGTGCATTACTGGCCTGCCGTAAGTTTCTTCTATTGTTTCACCTCCCCTCCCGTACCAATGCAAAGCAACTACAGAGCCCCCTAGTGGAATGGGAGGTGTGAATCCACCATAAACTCTCTGCAAACTTCTGTCAAGCAAAACTCTATAGAATAACATTATGTGTCAGTATTTCTTTTTTTACTTTATGCCAAATGAATAATTAACAAACTGAGATTTTCTGATGCATTTGCACTTATCCTTTCATATGGAGACCTTTGGTTTCAAAAATGCTTTCCAATGCTATATTTTTGGGAAAACCAAAAATGACAATTTACTTTTAATCGCCCGTTGTTTTCACAAACAATAAAGAGCAGTAAACAACAGACAAACATGATTACTTATTTTTTATGGGTAGTCATTAAATTTTTTTTCCTTCCTGCCACAAGGATTAAGCCACCCAGTAGTTCATTCAGTCTTTAGCCAAATTAAAGAACATGAGCAAATAGATGAACAAGGAACTAAAGTGGCAAAAATATATATATATATATATATATTTTTATATAAATATATTTATATATTTTTATATAAAACAATATTTTTTTTGCACATTTTTTCTGAATACATTTTAGAAGTTTCTGCCATAGGCCTATGTGATCATTGTCTTCTGGTTCTCTGAGGTTGCCAATTTCTCCCAGCAAAGCCACATTACAAATACAGTTCATATATTCTGATTTTCAACCACTGTGCAAACAACTCAACTGGTAGGTCATAACGCATTCAAGCATGTAAGCATATAAAGATCCCAAATGTCAAACAAACTAACTGACTGCTTAAGTACTGTTGTAAGGGTTCACTTGAGTGGGAAGAGAGAACCAGGAGTGACAGCACGCTGGAACAAAAACGGAAAGTTAAGCCACGAGAGACAGATGTGTGCAACGGATTGTAGATTCCATTAAGATTGTAGACACAAATCCTGTGAAGAAAAAACCCCAAAACTACTACCTTTAGCTTTCAATCTAAGTGGTTCCATTAGGGATGTAAACATATTTCTAAATATTCATGAACATGCATGTGTACATTGTCAGTGTATCATTGGAAAATCTGTTATTAGATGCAGTTCTTGACGTTTTTTAGATTTACTTTTGAAAATTTGGTGATTTCTGATTAATGAAGATGGACTTTTAAAGTTGAGTCTGTGAATAAAGTCCTATAGGACTATTTTCTTTTTCTGCTCTTCATGTAGAGCAGTGTTATTTTCCCGCCAATTATTTTAAAAATTAATTATCATATGGCATGTAGATTAAATCTTAACTAGTGTACAATATTCACACTATTCTGATTTGCAACAAAGTGTTCTGCCGTTATTGTAGGACAGTTGTAAGGTTTTCTTTTTCTTTTCCCCTCCAGGGGGTCTTTTGTGGGCTCTAGTGTCCCTTATACAAAAGTAGGCTGACAGGAAAGGGGGAAGGAGAGGAGGGAAGACATGTGGCAAATATCGCCGGGTCCGGGAATCGAACCCGCGATGGCCGTGTCGAGGACTCAAGGCATCCAAACATGGGTCGCGCTATGTATGTATTGTATCATGACGTTCTTCTGAATCAAAGCATTGAATTGGATAGACTCATGGCTGAGTGGCAATGTTGAGTGGCTTCTAGTGTTGTATGTTTAACATTATATCCAGACATGCTTCATATAATCCACATATAATCCTCGGCAACATGAGGCTGTTTGCAGTCAGATATCCTCTTTTTATTTGGTTTTAGTATCTTGTAAAAGTATTTGTAGCATTTATTCTTTTTCACACATAGCAAATATATTTTAGTGAGAGTTTTTATGAGAGAGCAACACAAAGTAAAGCATAATATTGAAGTAGAAGAAAAATGTTGAAATTTTAAAACTGTTTCAGTTTTGAAATATAGATATCTTATTTTTGTTTATGTAGAGACCAAATATACTGCCAATTCCTTTTAAATAACAAGCACAAGGTTAGACAGTGTGTGTCTGTTCACCTCAATTTTCAGCTGTTGGCAGTAATTCTTAATTATCTCTACTTCTTGATATCCTATTGTAGCTTTCACGCTAAAGCCGTACTGTAAAGGTTTTCTTCCCAGACTGTTCCATATGCCACTGCTATTTTGCATCATTAGCATGGTTTGTTCAGGGTAGTGTTTTACAAATTGCCTAAATGTTCTGTTCTACTCACAACAACTGTGCCACTTTCATAAAGAGTCAATATACTGAATTTTGTAGTAGTTGCAATGTGAAAAGTTCAAGGGATAATAACACTTTTGCAAGAATACTGCAGATTTTATTCAGGTCAGTGTGGAACCTTGTTAGAGCAGGCAGTTCTTAGTTTGATCATTAAAAAAGTCTGTTTCTCTTCTTTGAATGTGTCTGATTATCTCTGTGTTGGTCCAATCTTAAAAAAACTGAAAACCTTATTATCACTTGAGTTAGGCTTTTTTTTTACCACAACAATGTTAAAAAGACCCTATTATTCACTTCCAGATGTTTTCATTCCCCACTCTGCCAGCTCCTTGAAGTAGACTAGAGAGCCCTCTTCTCAAAGTTTCTTCAGGGGTTCAAGTCTCTGAAAACCAGCTACAAATTAGGGGAAAAGCTGTACCCAACACACGTTACTAAGAGGCAAAATCGATCAAAAACTCCTGAGGCTTTGAACATGCCCCACTCCATTTTTAAACAGTTTTTTCCTCCCTTTGCCTTCTCTTGAGTCTCTCCGTGTCCTCATGTTGCTCCCACTCGCTTTCTTTGTCATTCAACTTTGCTGTATTGTCAAAGTCAGAGAAGAATGTTGCACTTAACGCCCACATTTCCACGCTTGATGTGTGGTTATGCAAACATGCAAGCATGGAGAAAGACAAAAGTCACGTCTCAATACACTTTTGGCTGCCTACGTATGCGTGTTGCATGAAGTCCTGTATAAAAACATGCATTTTGAACATGTTCAAACACAGACCCTGCTTCATAATTTTCACTCTGCACCTGTCTCCCACTTGGTTGCGGTATCTTTCTCTCCCTCCAGACCTCCCTCTTCTCTCTTTCCCTTTGTCATCTACCTTTACTCCTGGGAGGCAATTACCGTTTTCCCCTGGACTCAAACTAATTAGCTTAAAAACTCCCACAAATAAATAAAGCATTTGGTGATTGTGTGTAAGTCTCTGCTTGCGCACGGGGGTGTGTGGGCATGTGTTTGCGTGCATTCACATGTCTGCAGACAATTTGTGCACCAGTGTGCTTGCGCCTGTGAGTAAATGAGTGGAAAATGAAGTTGAATATATAAATACTAATATGGCACAGATTTAGGCAAAGCCTAAGCTTTAGAGGCGGGTTCCTAAAAAAATATGGCACTGAAGTGAGAGCTGAAAACATGCACGCACAAATGCACATGAAATAAACTTTCAAAGGGAGCTCAGTATCGATCAAAAGTATGCACGCCAAAGAGACGTACATCTCCACCAGCTTAATTTTGATCACATATGAAACGCAAACATGAACGGAGCAGCCTATCTGACAGCCCGTTTTGCTCCAGTTGCAGGGCCAGTGAAATATAAAATGACACCAGTAATGGTAGGCAGCTGTGTTGCAAAAAGCATTTCTACTTGTCACTTTTAATGATTCACTGACACTTTTCTTTTCAATCAAGGCTGAAGGAAAACAGAGAATGGTGATAAAACAGCAGCTCCGGGCAACAACACAGAGATACAGGTAGTGCCTGTTATGGCCACCAAAAAGAGGCATCTATATCAAATAAGTGTAGGAATTATCCAATTTATAGTGTATAGAAAATTGACAATCAAAAAAATAATGTAATAAGAAGTGAATTGTGATTTGGAGAATCCACGAAAACAATATTTCATGGCCTTCACATTGAGGATTTTGCCTAGGCACACCAGAAAACACGTCTCAGCTACACAAAATAACACACACAAAGGAATTCATAGGTACATTAGCAAACCTGTAGCTTTAAAGGATTGACTCAAACTATAACAGAGCTACATAATGGTGTTTTTCAGTAAACAAAACATCAAAGTAAATATACTGCTCAAAAAAATAAAGGGAACACTTTAAGTGTTAAACACCTGTTTAAGTGTTCCCTTTATTTTTTTGAGCAGTGTATAATTATTTCAGCAATTCAGTTTAAATATCCAGTGCCATATTTCAGAAAGATTAATTATACATAGATGTATTTCAAACCTTTAATTTTGAAGATTGTGGTTTAAAACCCCAAATCCAGTACCTCAGAAATTAATATTAATATATGTAATAAACTAAAGGAAGATTGCTAGGGAAGAAATGCTATGGCCTACACCATCACAAGGAATACTGCGTGGCAGAAAAAGGTACACACGTGCTAAGGATAACCACAGCCTTGAGAGGATTGTGAAGGAAAGCCCTTTTAAGAGGGCATGAAAGACTCACAATGTGTGGACTGCAGCTGGAGTCAGTGCTTTACAACTCACTGATGTACCCGGTACATGAGCTACAAATGTTGTAATTATGTGCTAAGCAACTCATGAGCCAGAGACATCAGAAGCATTGTACATGGGCTGGAAAAAATGGACCTGACTGTTGCTCAGAGAACCAAACTCCACTTTTCAGATGAATGTAAGTTTTATATTTTATTTGGAAATAAATACCACAAAGCAATAGAGAATCCAAGTTGTTTGAGGTCATTTATGACGCACTCACAGTCAGTAAAGATTTTGGAGCCATGTCATCTGCTGGTGTCGGTCCACTGTGATTTGTCAAGACCAAAGTCTGAGCAGTTTTCAACTGGGAAATATTTGAGCAATTTATGCATCCCTCTGTGGACAAGCTCTTTGGAAATGCTGATTTCCATCCATAACCACACAAAAAAACATGCTAAAAACACATCACTGTGTGTGTAGTAAATCTATGCTCTTTACTTTTGTAAATGAATTACCACAGTAAATGCACTTTTCAACTAGATTGTAATTCATTGAGATGCACCCATGATTCTTGAGTTGCTGATTTCTCATGAGGAACATGGGGCTACTCTTAGTAATAGCACTGTCTCTCTGCATCCAAAAAAAATGAACATCAACAGACCCGTGCACACACAAAACACTTGGCAGCACGATGGAAGAGAGACCATGTCCCATTTTTAATAACAAAAAAGCTCAGGGGAGCTGTGCGTGTTGATAGCTAAATGACACTTACAGGTTGATGTGTTGCGGATGTGGCAGGAGAAAAATAACAGGCTGCCAGACACAAGGGAAGGAGGCCAGGCCTACATGGGGAATTCATGCAGCTTTGAGGAGCTGATTAAAGTGCCAGGCTGGAAAAAAAAATTTAACTAGACACTGAGGATCAGGGCTAGCCGGGGAGTCTCCGTTTGCAGGGTAACAATTCTGATCCCTGCAGGCACAAATGTTGTGTTTTTAAAATTGTGCACGCTCACTGCAGGACCATAAAAATATTTCAACTTAAAGAGCAATGGGGCAGATTGAAGGGTTAACTCAATTTAAGATGCTGAGAAAATCTGTTCTCCATCAAAACTGCTACAAAGTTCCACATTTAAGTGCATTTTATTATACTTTTAGAAAGCATTAACGGGTAAGTGTCATAAGCAGAGCTTTTCATCTGCAAGGTGTACAAACAAACATGAAAGAAAATTCTGTTGCCTTCCTGAGAGGTTTCAACATGTCAGTTTTTCATAAAGAGCTTAGACACATTACATGTTTCTATATTATTGCTAAAAACAGCACATTGGTTAAAAAAAAAAAAAGGTAGAAAATCATTTTTCTTCAGCCTGGAAATGTTACAGCAAATATAGACAATTAATTCACTGCAGTTCACATGCAGAAGACCCTTAGGCCAAATACCACAACAAAGCTTGTGTTGCGCTTAAAGATAACTGGAGGAAGATGTGATGGCTTCAGACGCAACTGAGGAACTGACCGATAAGTTAGGATAAAGTTTTTATTGCCTTACTTGAGTATGTTTTAAATATTCTGGAAGAAAAAGTCATATTTCTCAAAGCTCTAGGAGAATTACATGTTATGCCTGTAAGAATTATTCAGCTCATTATGAAATGTTATGCTACAAGGCAAAAAAGACAAAGTATAAAAACCCCAAGCACTAACATGTTTCTAATGGATTAAATTAGTTGTTAAATTAATTTCCATGTTTACCACTTAGAAAGTTTCCGTATTTGGCAGGAGACAACTTAGCCTTAGTCTGATTTTACCCTTGTTTGCCATTTTTTAGGCCTGCCCCAACATTTAGTCCAATTAAAAAAATAAAGGTTTGGTTGATTCATAGTACTTCTAGCAATTTAAGATTTTTCAGAAGTGCACTAGATATAAGTAGGGAAATGTGTGACCGCAGCAACAGACATAATGGTAACATTACTGAATGGGAATCAGCCCTAATAAAATCATTTTCTAGTCTAAAGCGACTGCAACAGAGATACATTTTTTCTTTTCTTTGTGCAATTTGAATTTATAGATTAATTGCATACATGTGCAGAGTGCGGAATGTGGAGAAGACAGTGTATGAAAACAACAAAAAAAACAACAACAAAAAAACCAGTCTGAGTGACTTTGCTTCGGACTAGAAATGTGAGCTGATCACAGCCGACCCTGGTGACTCTATAAAGCACTGGGCTGTAGGTTAAAGATATTAGTGATGTGAAGTAGGAATAGGTGAACAATGAAAAACTGTGTAGTACTGTACATATTTGCTTATCTGTGTTTGTAGCCCTTTCGCCCCCTTTTCATTCTGTCCCACTCCCTGACTCATATACATCTCCATGGAGATTGCCGCCTGGCAACAGCTGGAGGAGAGCCAGTTTCCGTGGTGACACTAACGCCCAGCAGTAAGGGCCGATGATGTCACAGCCTGTCCAGGATGGGCAGGCTGTTGCAGGCAGCCCAGATGATGAGTGCTGTGAGAGTTAAACTCTCCTCCTCTCCTTTATCGTGGTTATCTATCAAGCGTCGCTCCTCTTCAGTGACGGATTCTCTGTTGTTCATCTTCATTAGAGGTGTTTCTGTGCTGTCTTTGTTCATTTCTCTTTATCTGCTTCACATTCAGTGGCTCAAGCTCTCTTTCTGTTTTACTCTCTTAATTTGTCTCTCTGTCCTATTATCTCTCCCTCTAATTTTTCCTACTCATTCCTTCTTTACATCTTTCATCAATTTAATACAACTCAAGAGGCTTTAATGGCCTTTCAGCATTACCTTTTCATAACACATTGCATATATGCAACTCCACTTAGATTAAAATGGACAAGACTACACCCCCATACTTTAAAATCAACATTATGTTAATGCATTCAAGCATGAAAGTCTTTACATAAAAAGGGCACATTTTGCTTTTAGGCTTTTTATTTTGCGCCAATGTCTTAAATAGCTTTTATGTACTTGTGACAACTTACTAAGGTAGAGATACAAACCAAAGTGAGACATTTCCTTGCATCAAATAGTTATCAAGAGTGAACCAAGAGTTTTTACTAAGTAGAAAAGATCTCTTTTCAATGTTTTGTTTACATCGCAATGTAAAATGCATAATCCTGTCACAACAGAAGAAAAAAACTAAAACTGAGATTTTGACAGGCTTGCAGAAGGTTTTTGCTAATTCAAAATCCTCCTAACAGAGTTGTTCTTAACATCTAACAAGCAACAAAGCTTGGCTGCTGACTCTTGATTCACAACCCAGAAGACATCTTTACCTTTAATATAACTCAGATGCAAATAACTCCAACTGTCCACCATCTATCAAAATCTGGCATGAGAGCCGGATTTTCTATGCAGTGTATGCAACCACGTGGGCCTAAGATCTTCATTAAAGGTAAAAAGCCTCCTGCATCTCACAACCCACTGAGCTCACAATTATGTATCACCACTCTGACAAAACTTCTACTTACAAGTTTTTCTGTCCATAAAAGGTATGTCGGGCCAGAAGTTTCTTTGTTTAACCACATTTCCTTCGTAGACGACTCTATTGTGATCGTCCTAGATGAAGTCACCGACAAAGCTTTCTGAAAGGTAAGACTTGTTCTGTGTTTCTAAGGTTTTATTTTCTGTTTCTGCTTCCTGTCCTCTCAAACCACACCCAGCAGTAACAGACCGTCCCTCATGTTGACCCTGGTTCTACTAGAGATTTCTTGCTGTTATAACAGATGCATTCCTCTCTACTGTTGCTAGGTGCTTGTTCAGAATGAGGAATTGCTGCAAAGTCACTGACTCAAAGCAATCAACTGGATGGCTCAAGATAAACTGCGACCAAGTAGCATTTTATGAGCAACTAAATTTTATTGTGATGGATGTTAAGAAGGATTGAACTAGACTAATCTGACTGTAACTACATGCATGGACTCCACTGATTTGAAATTAATTCAGGTTGAAATGGATTCTAAATGTTTGACATGTTGAGTGTCATTTGTTGTAATTTGGCGCAACATAAATCAACTGAATTGAACTGGTGTCCTCTGGTGCATCAATAACCTTGACAGAGAGGTGTGAGACGGTGCTGGGTCCCTGTTGGGAAGTCTAGTCCTTGCCTGCCATTGGGAATGTTAAAGCACTGCAGCATTTTTGCACTTGTTGTTTGTTGTGCACCTCTAGGGACCTAGCACTACCCCTTGCTGCATCAGGAGGAGGTTTGGGGCTAGAATTTTAATGAAATGATTCAACTTAAATCGTGAGGCGGGCTTCATTATCAAGGTCCACCACATATAGCAGGGAGGTAATTTTAGTTGAGTTAAAATAAAATGATTACATTTTAGGCTATAAAGACATATACATGGAATTAAAGAATAGTAAAAATAATAATTAAAATAATTAGAATAGCAAGCGAAATAGCACATGTCAGAAATGAACAATTTACTTAAAAACATCCATTGTCTATAATGACTCTGAGTGTAAATAATGATGTTAACAAGCATTTTAACAGTGGATATTTCCCATTATTACTTATGTAATGTTTTTTTTTTTTTTTTGGTTAGACTGTTGCAAGAGGAAGGTTTTTCATATTGATCTCTGTTATTGATTTAATATAACATCTTAATGTTTTGTACACTTAAAGAGATTATTAGACTACATAAAATACTGTGTCATGGTTGAGACTAGAGGGCAACATTTTTGTGTAATGCTTTGGCATTGTAAAATAGAAACAATAATTTATAATTACATCTGATACGTTAATTTAAAATTGCATTTATTTTTAATTTTTATTTTACTAGGATAATAAAAACTATTGAGATTTAAAACCTCTTTCAATAGAGTCAGGAAAATGGTAGAACTATCTGTGCAATGGGACACACTAATGAACTGTATTTACTCAACCTTAACACTGCTTATAATCCCTTATATTTTTCTCTCAGTTTAATTTCAGCTTTGACTTTACACATGTTTTCATAATAAGATTGTAATCTCTTTAAGGAGTTCTCAGAAGGATAAAAATATTAGGCAAGAATGCAACACACAGATTCAGACAACTGTTCTTGTCATGGTTAGCTGGTGACCTCAAGAGAAAATGAGAGCTGGGAAGCCAAGTAGCGAAAGAATTAAAGCCTAAGAGGAGAAACAGGCATGTGATGAGGAAAGCAACAAGGCAAGAGAGTGTGGTCCTGCTTCAGTTGGCGCACCGACGTGATCTGAAATGCTCCGTGCTCAAAGGAGACTTAATTAAAAGGCCTGCACTGTGCCTTTAGCTAGGCTAATGCTAAGAGTAATGAATAAAATAACATGGAGGCTAATGCTAGGGGAAATGCTGCAGACAGTAGAATCTAGTTACTGGGGTGGAGGAGATCAGCACTAAATGGCCTGGTTTAGGCAATTTGCTCCAGAGAAAGCAATTACTCAGTATAGCCATGAAATTGCTGGGAAAATAAATACAGACACTCTGTGGATTTTCTGGTTTCAAGTATGGTGAAAAGATTTGGCACACATATGGTATGCATCTTTGTAGCTTCAAGTTTCGGTAAAAAATGGAGGCGCTTCTACCTTCTTGTCACACTCAATTCAGATCATCAAACAGCTGGACGACTCAAGAAAAATTGCTACCAACTAGCATTTTATGATCAACTGAAGTTTGCATACAGATACAGATCACCAGATGCAGATCACCAGATGCAAAATGTAGTTTTCAAATAGTAATTTAAATAATGAAGGGATAAAAGTTATTCATAACAACCTGGGCTATATGAAAAAGTAGTGCTTCCTAAACTCAAAACTGATTTTGCCATATTTAATATTAAAACAATTAAGTGTTTGCAATAACTGGCAAAAGGTGTTTTCCATTTTTGTTCTTAAAATAAACATTTGGCTTCAGGACTTTCTGGTAGAAAGCAGAATTCATGTTTCCATTAATTGCCCAGATTCTGAAGTAACAAAGCTAATCCAAGTTATTACACAGCCTGCTCCGTGTTTGACTGTCAATAGGACGTACATTTTTTAAGATTGTGTTGGAGTTTTATGGTCGATGTAGCAGGACACATACAGTACAGACCAAAAGTTTGGACACTTTTGGTCTGTACTCAGTTCAGACCAAAAGTTTGGACACACTTTCTCATTGAATTCAATGAGAAAGTGTGTCCAAAACTTTTGGTCTGTATTGAGTACAGACCAAAAGTTTGGACACACAGTTGTGTCTAAACTTTTGGTCTGTACTGTACCTTCTAAAAAGGTCATCAAGATATTTCTGGCAAATGTAAGATGGGTATTTCTGTTATTTTGTGCATGTCTGTGACATTGTTGCTCATCAATTGTTAAGTTCCATATGACCAGGTGTGATGTGTTGCTTTTCAATATCTTTTGGTATGCTTCAGGTTTTCTGTCACAACCCATGACTTCCTAATTCTTGGTGTGACAGTAATCAAGCCTGGGTAAGGCTGGTGAAACTAAACTGCTTTCCAAAAAAAAAAAGGTGGCTCATCACATTTAATTTGTAATGTAAAATTGGGAAAGATACATTTTTCAACATAGGGCCAGATAAAAACTGGGTTTTATATCTATGAAAGTCTTGATGTGAAATGAAAATTTTTTAATGATTTGACCAAAAAAAAGAAATGCAAAACTGGTTAAGTTTGTAAAGGGAATAAATCAGTCGCAGCTTTATAAGCCCTTTTTAAAATTCCTGTAGAAAGTGATTTCTGACACTTAATTATTGCACAGAACTGTCAATGTTAGATTACAAATTCACTTCATAACAAAAAACTACTTTCTCTGTATTTTTGTTCTGGCACAAAATGATCATCAAATGATAAACAAGTAAAAATGTGAAAGATTACAGCAAAAATAGCTCAATTTAATTACTACAGTGATTGCAGTAGAAAAGACACAGATGTGATTGGAATAACTGTCTTCTTTTAAACATGGTTACCTCCAAAGAAAAGTGTGCTGCCGTTATGGATTTGTATCAAATGCATTGAGATTGCTACTTGTAATTTTGGCCTTGAAAGAACTTTTTCCTGCATTATCAAAAAAGCTTCAAGGTGATGTATAATCACAGTGAAGAAGGCTTTAGGACATCCAAATGTCCTAAAAGCACCAAAACAATCTCTTCTTGAGAAGAATGCAACAGCGTGGTGACATGACAGGAAAAGTATATGACGAGAGGAGGAAACTCAATCTGTCATTCCAAAACTGAACCATTCTGAAATAACTTTTGTGTTGGGTTGCATCTGGCCAAATGGAGGCATTTAAGTCTTAATTATTATCAAGAACTATGACATGAAGAAAAAGATGAATCAAAACTAACTTTAACCATTCAGGTCATATTTATAATACTTTTCAGTGTAACTGAGCTAAACGATAGCATGGTGGAAAGATCTAAAGATCTTGAGAAGAAATAGGAATTAGTGTTTGATGCATAATCCATACATTTATTCCTGTTGGAGGCACCTTGTCATCACAATAAAGCAGAAATTGCATCTTAGATAAATATCTATTACATGTGTGATACTACAATTAATAACCTCGACTTGATTTAGCATGTGTTTGACCAAAAAAGCACTAATGACTAAGTGTAATATAATTCAATACTTAATATTTTAAATACTGTAGATAAAAATACTGTAAATAAATTCAGTCAATATAAAATAATAAAAATAATAAATATATTCAAGCGGTTTCTGCAAATGAGATGCATCCTTCAAAAAACATTCATCAGAACAATTCATAGAGGTGGATTCTGGACCCATGCGAGAGAATACTCAAATTTAGAAAATCCCATTGAAATAATGCTGCTGATGGTATCTATAAAATGGTAGACAGCATAGGCATGTGAATTCCAACATGCAGTGCAATGCCCCTTTCTCATTTCTTACACATCTGTGAACAGCCTTCAGGATTAAGTGCTGACTTTAACCTCTTGGCCTTCTGTCAGGTCTCTTATCCCATTTTCTTAGCTTGTTTAGTCCTCTGCCATCTAATTTGTCCCTCTTTCTCCCTGCCACGGGTCTTGTTTTTCCTTCCACTCCATTTGTTTCCTGTCCCTTCTGGTCGTTGCTCCTGTTCATCTCCTTCCCTCTCGTCTTGCTGGCTGTGTTGTGCATGCAAATAGCCTGACACAAATTAACAAAGAATGCTCCAGCATCCACAAACAACACAAGCATTTCAGAGTATCCTAATGGGAGAGCTGGACGATTGATTGCTTCCCATCAAAAGCAGTGGTTACATGTAGATAAGAGCACTAATCCAGGTGCATGTACAGATAAACAAGTATCTCACAGACATATTTGCCACCTGTTGCAATGTTGAAGACATGTGTAAAAATTCTCTTTTATATACTTTTTAAAATTTTTATTTTCAACCATCAGAGAGAAAAAAAAAAGAAAATTATTCAAGCTTTTAGCTCACGTTTTCTTCTGGGTTTTTTTGGTTTACTTCTGTTCACAGTGACCTTCAACCAGTTCGAGGGCAACTAAACTAAAATGGTTTAGAAGATTTATTTGAGCTACTCACATACAGGTGAATCTCACTGAACTAGAAGGTCAGTGAAATGTGAATGTGTGTTTTGCATTAAAGAAACTAAAGCTTACATAAAGTAAATACACATTACAGATTGAACATAGAATTCCAGCTTTTATTTCCAATTTGTGTTTTTGCGGTCTTACAGTGTTACAGTGTTGGTCTTTTTTTAAGACCAACAAAAAAATAAGTCCAATACAAAAATGATAACCTATTGAAAACTAAACATACTGTAAGCATAACATATAGTTGGGTCTCCTTTCGAATGAATTGCTGCATCAATGTGGTGTGTAATGGAAGAGAGCAGCCTGTAGCTCTGCTGAGATATAATGGAAGTTGAGGTTGTTTTAATTGTTTCCTCCAGCTTATCGGCATGGTTGGGTCTGGTGCTCTCGAAATGAAATAAAGTTTGTCAACAGAGGGAACTAAAGTGCTATAAAGTTTTCTGGGTGCTGCACTGATTTTGGACTTGATAAAAAATAAAAATAAAAATTCAACACCACAAGAGGATTTCATGGCTCCTTAAATGTTTGCAAAACAAATGAAAAATTCACTGTCATCTAAAAAGAAGACACAGAGCAACATTTTAGGGTTAGGGTTAACCCTAGGGGTTGTTTTTTTTTATTTATTTATTTTGCAATTTAGTTGTAAGGCATAATATGCTAAATTAACAAAAAGCAATACATGTTTGGAACATATATAATACAATGTGTGTAGTAAATCTACATAATGTATGAGTTCAATTATTTTATTCAAATTGCTTATATAAATTAACTTTTTGAGAATATTGTAATTTATTGAAATGCACCTGTAATGTGGCGTTGTTATGACAGCACATCAAATCCCTTTTACATAATGGGCTATTTTGCAGCTGAATGTAAGTAATGCACTTTTTGTGAGATGGGTTTGACATTTAAAGTGGATGATCTCAATGAGAACATTGCCCACCAGACAATACTACCACAAAACCTGTAAATACTGTCATATTTTTTCTGCTCTATGCACTAAAACTTGAGACACATGTCTGACTTTATCTTCTTTGGCGCACATTTTTAGAAGCTCGTTTTAAGGTGTATTGTAAAGATGATCAGCTTAACGAAGAATTATGGTGAACACGAGACAAACGTGGACAAAATTTATTACAAAGAAACCCAGAATTTGTTCTGAGGCCGAGGAACCGTGACAGCAAGACCAGAACATCCATCTAAATGTTAAGATAGAGATAGAGGAAGTTGATTGAGCCCACACTTTTCTCACAGCTCATCGTAAAGAACGCACACACACATGCACACGCCATTAAAACAACACAGCGAGGCATCAGATTCAAGGCCAATTAAAGTGTAGTTGACACTTTATTGGAGATATACGGGTATGCTTAGCAGACTTGGTGTCAGCGTGCGTCTGCGTGCGTGGGTGAGAAATGGCGCCCAGGAGCGTAGGTTTGTACGAGCTGTGTATGTGTGCACGCTTAATCTTTTACCCACTTAATGTTTGAGCTTGGTGAATACACATGGGAGAGCCAGTCTGTGTGTAGGCACGGCTTGAAGAACTCATTACTGCATTTGTGTGAATCCAACTATCTCTTAAAGGATGTTTGACTCCTGTCTGGCTGAGATTTCGCTGTATGGGTGTGTGCGTGTGTGGGGGTGTTTGGGGGAGTGCACGCAGGTGTGTGTGTTATTATTAATAGATAGGTAATAAAAATCTGAGCATCAGACAGACCTGTGTCTCATTTTAAATGTAAAAGTCTGGCTTATAATTGACTTACTGACCTCAAAATTTGTGTCTTTAAAGTGAACTGTTTCTTAAGCACCTGTAAGCCAATCTATCTTTGTAAGCAGTTGTATTCGGTGTAGAATATTATAGGTGATTAACAGACTCACAAAAGGTAGAGCGGTTCTCCTCATTAGGGCATTTTAACACCTTCCGTTCATTATTGGAAGCCTAACCCAAAATCTACCATCAGCTTTCACTGTGACCAATTAATGGCCAACCTGCTCCCTCAACTTAACCCTAATCATAACTTTATTTTTTTAACATGGCTGAAATTTGGCTGAGGCACTTGACTCTAGCTCCCAATTTGTAACACACCCAAACTCTCCACTGGAGGAGTGCATTGGAGGATATGTGTAGATTATTTTCAGAATTTGCTGGTTTATTTGCCAGCCTTTTAACTTTTATGCTTCATTATGAGGTAGAAATCTAACAAGATTGTCCATGTCATTTAGATGCCATTGTATCTCCTTGTGTTTTACTTTTTAAAAGTTTTGTATTATTGTTTTCCTTGTTTGTTTTGTTAGCCAATGACAAAAAATAAATAAATTCAGTGCCACAACTAAGCATGGACCAGAGTTTTAAGCAAATTATTCCTATGGCGGCTAAAATAAGGTCCATTAGTATAATTTTGTAATAATACAAGCAACTGTAGTAGTAATTTTCCAGGGCTTTTTATATACAAGTTCTTCTCTTGATGGAGTAAGCATCCGATAACAAGTTGATACTGGTTGGTTATTCAGTCCAGCTAACTGCCTGGTTGGCCAACATGTAACAGCATGTTTGACAGCTAACTTGCTGTCAAACATGCCAGTTTTTGTTTTAGTAATACCTTAACAATGGGCGACACACCTATTTTCAGTTATGTTTCATAACTGAAAATATTTTCAATTTATTCTGTCTTGTAACCATGTGTAGAACTTAAGACATTTTTCTGCTGTAATCGGTCGATGGTTCTTTAGATATATTTTATTTCTCACAGAATGGCATGATTAAATTAATTTGACTGCATTGTATTGGAACTTTACTTTGACCTCATTGGACTGACGTGATTATGTCTGTCTGTGTAGAAAATGAATTCTTTTGACTTGTACTTTTGCTTTGTTGTGAAATGGCACTAACTGAACTCAAATAAGTTGGCAGATTACAGCAGCAGGTGGGGATGGGTAAGAACTGTGCTACTTTATCCGTACAGTGAGAGACTCCTTACAGTTTCTCTGGCTGCTCATTAAAATAACTTAACTGCAGAAACAGCTTGACAACCGATCTTTATTGTTTATGAACCCTGCTAGTTTAAAACTTTTGAATATTGAATCCCAGGGCTGGAACATACTTCTCTCTGTGTTTTACTTGAACTATTAACCACAATAAAATCTGGTTTTAAAATCAAGCTTAAAGCTCGACAGAAAAAAAATAAAATGTGGGGGCCCAGCATTCTAATCTCAACAAGCAATGTAGGTTTCTGGTCTTTGGGCTCCTTGAATACAGTATAGCAAGCCCCCACACACACGCACACGAACACAAACTGCCTGAAACAATTCACCAATTCAAGCTCCTCTTCAACAACTGCCTCGCTGTGTTTCTTCCTTCTAATTTGTCCTTTTCTCTGTCTCTCCTTCCACTCCTCCCACATTGGCTTTGCTCTCTGACGGTCATGACAGTTAGACTGACAGATGCACAATGACAGACAACACCCTCTGCGTATTTCAAAAGGCCCCACGCATGTGGGTCTACGCACACATAAGCTCGCATGGAGGGGTGCACTGTACCCGCACACACTAATACAGTACAGACACGCATTTCATCATACTTCATGCATTACACATTGTGAATAAACAAAAAGTCCAGTGTTTTAATAAAACTGCTAAGAGAGGATAATAGTGGCAACCCAAGCAGATTAGAGAACAGACACATGCACGCAGTTCCAAGCATCCATACATATACACAACATTTTGCCAATCTGAAGAAAGATGAATCTTGGTGGTGTGCCCAGTGTGTGTGGGCTGGTAGAAGCATCAGAATGCAACAGATTTATAAACTGACCATCATGACTTGATAAGAGGAACCAAATGTTGACCGTCTGTGCAGTTTTGCAGGCCTTCTCGTTTTTCTATGTCAGGCCGCTAATGGCACAAGCATTAAATATGAGACAATTCAAAGCTATTTGTTTCTCCTACATTCACAAAGGTGCTAAACCTGTAATGTACACATGTCCATACTGCCTACATTTTCTACATCCCACAAGCCGAGAAACAAGCATATGAAAATCTCAAATGGAGCAGAGTTTGATGAACAATGCTTGGACACAATGTCAATAAAGGTGAACAGGTCTCACTAAAGGTGGTAAATTACGCAGGCAGTGCACAATAGATTGCTTATATTTCAGCGTTTCCACCATAGCCAGCCGGCCGAAGAATCCCGCTTCACCTGAATTTTCAATACTGCAGCAATCTGTGGTGCATAATATTGCTTTATGGTATCACTATTGGCCAGCCATCACTCAGATTGACACAGCAGGAGTCGCTTTGTTTTTCGTTCTGCTTTGTGCATTTGCTGCCGTAAGCGAATGTTACTTTTCGTTTTAAATTCAAGAGCGATTGTGCTAAACAATAAATGCATTTCAGCATATGAAAGGCCTTTGGAACACTTTTCTATAGTAGGCAGAAAATTTGGGGAAAGGGTTTTCTCCTTTAACATATTGTCCCTTACCAGTTAAACTATGAATCGAGGCTTTTTATTCGATGGGGCTAAATATTTACGATACAGTCTAGTTTTTAGTTTTTCAGTGTATGATATTTTCTGCCTTCATCCTTCTTTTATACAAGGCCAATTCATAACATTATCTTAATGTAATGGAAAAACAGGTCTAAATTACACCTACTTGATGTGAAATCCAATTCAATTAAAAATGATTTCTGAATCAACTAAATTCACTCCAATCACATTCAGACCCAAATGTATGCAGTTCAGTCAAAATCAAATTTAAAAACAAGACAGACAACTCATTTGATTGCATGGAATCATTCTGCAGAAATTTTACACAGGTAAGGTCCTTTTTGCACAATGTTGTCTATTGTGTTTATGCAAAAACAGAAAGAGAACATAGCTAGCACTCACTGATGCCGTAGTTTCCAAATCTTTTTGGTTTGCATGTATAGGGACATGATGTCAAACCTTTGTGTCCAGACAAAATGCTGTTACCATGGAAATGAAAGGCCAAAATGCAACAAAACATCTGTATTTTAATGTGCTGACATTATTGTGTAAACAAGGCCTAAACCCGCTAATATCATTCTTAGGATTTTTTTCATAAATTGTGAAAAGGGAGAGCTGATGCATATTTGGTTCTAATCCCACAGAGAAATGTTTGAATGATCTGTAATGGTCAGTAATTCCTCCATAAAGAGAGAAGTTACATCAACTTAAACAATGCTACCCTCAGTTCAATAAAAATTTATGATGATAAATGGGGTGCTTCTCTCACATTACTGAAAAGAAAAACTGTCACAGGAAAAAATGTTTTGGAGACATTTATGCGCCTGCACATCCATGTACTTATACTTTCACGCAATCAATAACTATTATTCAAACAACAACAAAAAAACATTAAATATGGTGACATCTTAGGTTATAATAGCCAAGCTCAATTTGGTTTCTGATCAGTTAATGAAAAATGTCATGAAGAAATATGCTTAAATGATGAAGTCAATGCATCACAAGGTGGCAGCCAGAGCATGTTAAAGAATGATGCCTGCAATGTGAAATCTGAGTGTCTTATTGGACCTATGTGATAAGAAAACACTGAACAACTTTATTAGTGCTGCACTGATAGAAGAATTTGCTGGTCCAAGTTAAGCATGAAGGGAATGTAAGCACAGAACAGCAATACCTGGCCTCTAAACCTAATGCATTCACCGCAAGATTACTATGTCATCAGTGGCCCGTGTTTTATTATGTAAGAATCTCATTTAGTCTTGTACTTGAGTCGGCCGGTCGGTATTGAGTAGCAAAGTAATTGATGAGGCAGCACTGGGAGAATCCGCTAGGACACTGACAGCTTTAGTAGTGGCCTGTGTTAAATAGAGTGCAGTCCTACACATTTTTCATGTCCAAATGATCAGCTCATTTTTTAAATATTAGTATACAGGCTGATCTTAAATTTACTGCAAATACATATCAACTAACTTACAGGTTTTAAATTTTAGAGGTCAATAATAGGTAAATAATAGGGCAATCCATTACTTGTTTTCAATTTAGAAGGCAAAAGGTGATGACTAAATCCTTCACAAATCCTTCAGAGTAACAGTTGCAGTGAACTTTGTAATTAGCTTCACCTTTTTACTGAGTTATAGGGAAAACTTTAGTTATAATTCCTTGATTACAACCATCTCCAGTCTCAAGATTAATATTCCAGCTATTAAGGTAATGTCTGTTTTAATACCATCTACAATTCAGATAGGTATTATTAACTAGTGAGATTTATTTATAAATTAAACACACATTTCCCTGAAGCATTTAGATACTAGAGATTATTGGTAGACCAGTAATAAAATTACACTTTCTTAACTATCAGTATATCAATATACAAAATCCACCTGCAGTTAGTTAAAAGTGGGGTTTCAGCGCCATCATAAAATGATGAAAATCAAGTTTGCAAAACTGTTCTTGTAAAAAGGCTTAAATAACTGTGGATAAATCATGCACTGCCTGATAAGTCACATGATTTATCATCTAATTGAACTTTAAGGCCAACCTTTATCATTGTTAATGACATTTTCTGTTCTTCAATACAATTTTGTAATAATAATTGTGTTATTGCCCGGTTTTAGTGCAACCATTTTCATCTGGCTCCATATAAAAACAGCATGTTGCACATTTCTGGGTAAATGTAAATGATTCTTTATCTTTGTTGTGTTTGAAAACATTCAGCTTTTTTATTTTTTACACTTGGCTCTTGTCCACCAGTGTCTTCCAGTAACATATAATTACCCAATTCTTTGAAGAATCTTGATGAGCTACAACAACATTCAATTTCCCATTGGGATTAATAAAGTATTTTTAAATTTGAATTGAATTTGTAATATTTTGACCTTTCCTATCAACATAACATTTTTGAATACAAAAAACCTGGTGACCCACTGGTGAACTGCTCTGGCACCCGACCACCAGGCTTTGTTTAATGGTGGAAACCCTGATCTGTCTAGGCTCTAATTTATCCACACTTCTGCAGACCATAAAACTATTTAAATCAAATACTAAACTTTTGCAGATTGCGTAGGAACCCTGACCTCTACAATGACTTTACCACATCATTCCTTTCATTTCTGTCTAAATTCCATTGAAATGATTTAAAGGCCAAGAAGAAATAAAACATCACAGCTTAAAGGAGCCAGCACAGGCTCTTGTAAAGATAAAGCCATCTGTGGGCACCGAAAATCATTAAAAAAAGACTTTTAAATCTTTAAAACATGATCATGTAAATGTTGTTAGCTCTATCTCTTGAACATGAGGCACTTCAGATGCTCACTTTCTGACTACCCACAACTTGCTTCTCAGAGTGAGCTGACATCACGAGTTCCTCTGCGCTACTCACAGAAACACAATGAAAAAGCAGTCTTCCATTCTCACCAGGACACACACACACTCACATAAAAGAACTACATGTAAGCCCCCCACGAACACTGGAAGCCACAAACTTATCACAGAGGCATATATAGCCTCTCTGTCGTGCACAGAGCGTTGAATCCAGCTATATCCACATTTTCCCATCGAGATAGAGTAACGCTACAGTGGCAACCAATTCCATTCCGTTTTTTTTTTTTTTTTTTTAGCTCCGACTCTCTCCTGAACCCTCCTTTCCCCACTTTCCCAATCTCTCACTCAATTCCACTTTCTGCCTTTGTATTCCCTGCATCTTGTCTAACGCTACTTTCAGTTTTCCTTATTCAGTCTCCACCTCAGTCTGTTAGCAGCTCCCTTGTTGCATTTGCTCCCTATCCCAGTCTTTTTTATGCTCCAGAGAGACTGCTGACAGTAACCACTATACAGTAGGTTGCAATTAATCTTTCAAATAATTCTCTTTCACCAGAGACAGAGGACACACTTACAAAACCGACAGGGGAGAGGCAGCAGAGGAATGAGACAGCCAGCACAAACAAAAATGAGACACAAGAGACAACATCTATTTCTATTTTATGCATATGAAGAAAAATAAACTCATGCCTGTATAGCTGTAGCCACATTTGTTTTGCTTTAATATTGTGCTGTAATATTCACTCTCTGAGGCGGCACAATGTTTGGGTGCCAACACGTCACTATCTCAGAAAGGATAATTAATCAGAAATTGGTGCATGAAATAGGGAGTCCACATTTCATAATACATACAAAACCCTTTGTTGTGACATGCGGTGTTTAACACAGTGGCAGAAAATCTAATTTGTTGAGATGTTGGTAAAATTAGACATTCAAAAATGCTCAAATTTTGAAAGGTCATTTGCGACTGTTGAGACAGGAGAACATTGATTGAGGACTCGGCACTTGAATAAACACGAGCCCCCTCTCTGCTGTGCACAGCTCGCTCTGTTTCCTTTTTTTATTTATTTCAACAGGAGTGTGGGATGGTTTTTGTTGGTTTTTCCATGGCCAGGCAACTCTTACGGTGTACTTTTCTCTGGATTTAGAAGAGTTTCAATCTGAGAAAAAGGATTAAAGGTTTTTTTTGTTGTTTTTTTTTTTTACTGTTACACATCCTCAAAAATGTTCTGAACATTAGAGAGAACTTTTTACTGCAAAGAGCGGCCTCCGTGATTATTCACATCATCAGAAGTGTAGAGGACACTCTTGACTAGAGAAATTTTTTTACCTCTATTACCATTCTCTTCCCAGTTAATAGTAAAAAAAATATGAATGTGTATCTGCATTCAGTGTTTTTCACATTTCCAGATATTTTTACCTGTTTATTATTACTGTGGCTATAGATATGGGCAAGTGGAAGTACGGTAAATGTTTATTTTATTCTAGTGATTCCTGTTTTAGAGGACCAACACCAATTTCCCTTTTTTGAATTATGTTGTAAAGTCTTTTCTATTTTGAAAAATGGCTCAACGAGGGATGGCATGTTCCAATATGGTTTCTCATTTTGAAGAACTTGGGGAAAGAGAAAGCTAAAAGTTACCAACTGAAGGACTTTAGGGGGGTTTCAAGCTTAGATTTTGTTTTGCCAAATTAAAAAAGGCAATTTGAACCCTGTCTTCAGCATTAGCTCTAATTTGAACTTTAACAAAGCAATATTCATCTGCTTATATGTCAAATATGACATTTTCTGACAGTCAAATTCTTTCCAAAGAAATTGCCTTTTTTTAATTGGAAAAAACAACAACTTTTTAAGTGTAGCAAATAACCAAATAAAATGATCAATGACACAGCATGAACCATCCTGTCAGACGGATTTAGTAGGATGCTGAGTCGAGCTTGTGCTTGACTGTGCACGACCATTTCCCCGACTTTCCAGTGTCTTCTAATTACACTATTTAATTAGCATTTATCCACTTACACATATTGCCCGAGTGTCTTGTATTTTTGTTATACAAGTGAAATATGCCCTTGTAACATTAAGTCCTTCTGTATATTTGCCAGCAAAGCAAGAGTAATTAAGACTAATTGCAATTCTTCTGATTGAATTTAAATGGAGAGGTAAACATGCAGTCAGAGGTATATTATTGAAAGGAAAGTGTCAGTTAAAAGATGTTAGCTCAATCAGCCTACAAGAACAGATGACAGATTGGATGACGGGAACTGTGTCGTTTGAAAATCATAGAGACCAATGATTTAAAATGACGTAAAAGAAGAAAATAAAAAAGATGACAAAACGAGTTGAAAACAGACCAGTAAAGTATATCAAGATATCAGCTGTTTGTGAAAAAGGAGCAATATTGGAGAAGGAGACCGATAGTTGTTGTAGACAAGGAGAAAGGATCAGATAAGACTGATGAGAATTACAGAAGCGCACTGTGACACACAGAGATGCCGGCATGAAGTCACACTTGACTCTTATTGTCAGCAGAAGACAATAACGGTTTAGAGGCAGTGTGTGTGTGAACAATGCTGTAATGTGTACATCTTTGCAAATATTTGCATGTCTGTTGGTGTTTGCTGGCAGCTCTACTTTCACAAGAAGGGAAACTGTTGGAGTTGAGTAAAAGGCTGAGAAACCACAGCAACAACAAGCAAGGACAAGAACAAGATGGTGCTCAGCATCAACCACAAATCTGTGAGAGCAGAAGGGAGTGATGTTGCGCAGAAAGAGAGATTTAGATGTTAAGTACATGATCAAGGTTGTCTTAAAAAGCAGTGTGCAGAAAAATTATCAAACAGCAAATCATGATCTTATGAATTCCCAATAAGTGAAATCCTTTCAGCTCAAGCAGAGCAGTATGCATCAAAGGCCAAATGTTAAGGTATAAATTCCTACAGTTAGTTTGAATAGATTTTGCAAAAATGATGTTACAATTACATCAGTCAATCAGTTCTGAGATCAAAAGAATGGTGATGATATGACAGCAACAGAATATCATCTTTTGCAGGTTTGCTTACTTGTGATATTGGAGCCGGATCTGAAGCTGTGATATGGTAGCCATCATGGTTCCTTCAAACCTTCCCCTAATGCTTGATTGCTGCAATTTGCATCAAAATTGTATTCCTCTCTGAAATAAAAAGTCAGTCACGTCTGACCATGAAGATATGAATTTTTTTTTTTTATATTCAATCACAGGGACTGTTTTCCCTGGGGGTGTTCCATGGGGTCAGATTTTAATTCTGCGTATAAATTCTGGAGAAAATCAAAGAAGTGCTACACAAATATGAATCGAACAATAAATCTACACTATCTAAAAACTATTTAAAAATTTACATTTTATTTTTGTAAATTAAGATAAATACTTTTGAGTGTTTGACTAAATTAGTTACATTTTAACATCAAAAGTAATAATAAAGACATTTTGCCAATCTAATTCATGTTAAGAAAAAGTAAAAACTAAGTGATATAAACTGCAACAGAGCTGAAGCAACTACTGCATCCCCATCATTTAATTTTAGTAATAATACTAATTAATGTTAATTTGAATGTTAATAGCTAATATTTAACAACCTCCAAAATTCCTTTTTACAGTATTTGAGTCAATGTATGCAATCACAGATGGAATAGCTCTTACAGCACAAATTCTGTTTTCCTCATGTGTTGCCAAAAAGGTTATATTGATAAAAGCACTACATTTAATGAACAAATAGTCAGGTTGTCAGTCATATTGCTCAGTTTCATATTAAATATTAAACTGAAAAACTGATTAATGTCATGAATTGTGAGTTTATGGATGGACCAAAATGCAAACTGGAGCTGGGAGCATGGATCATATTGAAAAATGTTTAATAAAAAAATGATGGACAAACTTACAAATATAACAAGGAGCCAGAGCAGAACAAAAACCATAAATCCAATTAAACCAGCAAGCAGTGTGAACAGGAGAATGCTTTAAATACTGTGAGATTGAATGTTGGAACCAAAGACCTCATGAGCTAACAGGTTGCAGGTATGAGGGGAGAGAGCAGAAGGCAAGCTGAGGAGAGAGCGAGAGAGAGAGAATGACACAGGGGGTGAGGGAGAGTACAGAAGGGACTAGGAAATGAAACAATTACAAAAAAACTGGACATTACAATTAGGAGCATTATGGATGAGCTTCAAGTTCTGATCATACACAATAAAGAAGTCTTTTTTTAATTACACAGTCTAAACAAACATACGGCCCACATTAAGTGTATGAAGTATCATTCAGGTCAGCAAGCACCAGAACCAAACAGAAATAAAAAAAAATAAGGGTTAAGTGCTTATATTTCAAAGACGCACTGTAAAAAAGGTCAAAGAGGGATTTTTTCTCTTTCAGTCAAAGCCTGAGACATAAAACTGAGACACAGTCTTGGCGATGGCACGTGGACAGATTAATTAAAGATCTTTATCTTTCATCTTGCTGGCAGAAAAGAACAGAAACAGAAGAGACAATTGGATAAAGGCAGACCCTGAGATGAGGGATGCTAAGTAGAAAAAAAGGATAGATTGTTGTTTGGAAGGGAAAAAAGGAAATGTGCCAATGGCGTGGAAGGGAAGAGAACAGACTCTGAGAGAGGAGAGGAGGAAATGAGACACAATGTAATGAGAAGGAAAAGCAAAAGGGTTGGAGCAAAAGGTGTGGTGGTGGAAGGGCATTGGGGCTTAGGCTGATGAGGTCTTCTGGTGTGGTATTTTTACCACTCCCCGATGATCGAGTGACGAGAGGTGGGAGGTGGGGATGGGAGCGGAAACTGTAATTAAAAAAAGACAGGGAAGAAAGAGACAGGGGGGCTTTGTAGCTAAAAAAAGGAAAGGGAGTGCATAAATCTTCGCTCTCTCTAAATGAATGTTTTTAGCCTATCTACAGGTGGATTTTAAAATAAAAACCACCTTATGACAATAAAACAAATAAAACACAACGACTTGCTTACACTTACATCATCATAAAGCGAAAGGCTCCAAATTATCCCCAGTTTCACAGCACTTTAGACGTTCACAGTAACACTGTTTGCATTAAAGCGAGGCGGCGCTCAGGATGCAGTCAGGTAATACAGCAAATCATTACTGCAATTATCCCCTTCATTACACTGTGATATCATTTTTACTCTTTTGCTTTGTGGAACGACTTTGCATTGCTCTTCGTTTATTTATGTAAACACCTGTTAATGACCAGCAGTTTAGATTTTTTTGTCAGGTTTGTGGAACAGCAAAGTGCTAATTGTCGTTCGCATATCGTCTAGCCAGTTACCTCATTTTGTCAGCATCAAAAATGAGCAGATGACAAATTAAAGTGTTAAATCATGTGTGGGTTTCATTAACACGTTTCACCAAAATTTGCCACACACACTTGTACGCACAAATGCATGCCAGTCTCAGTCAAAACTTGTCAAATTTACACTTGGCTAAAAAATCTACACATACAGTTCTGTGTATCAACACTACAAATCAGTGTGTTGCAACTGGCTGACTCTGTTGGCTCAGAAGAGCCCACTCAGCAGCTGTAAAAGAAAAACACACACAAAAAACACAATTGTACCAACAATCAATGTCAAAATTGATGTTTGACCCTGCAGGCTTGAAAGAGCTCACTCATCAGCTCTGAGATTTACAGTAATTCTGCAAACTGTAACGTCTTTCCACAATCATCAAGTTTTGTCTGCTGTTTATAACTCTGAACTACAACTGTGTGGGCCTCCGAAGCTGACAGTGCAGTGATGAAATCTTTGCCCACTATCTTCTGATTTGGACTTTTCAAATCAAGCTTAAATGTTTCAGGGGAATAAATACTTCAATATTAGACAGAGATAACCAGAATAAGCACAAAAATTATTGTTTCGCAACTGTGATTTAAATACTAAGGAAAAAAAGCAACTCCAATCTGACATGAATGAAAATGGAAGTCCCATTAATGTGGTTGTGCCACACTTGGCAGCGCCAAGTTCTATCAAGCATTGTGTTAACTGGAGATACTCTTTTACCTTGATGTGCAGGAAGTTTGCTGCGCTGTTCGTTGGAAAACTGTTTTAATTAACCATTTTAGGAGGGTTCCCTAGTAAGTATGTATTGTTTAAGAATATACCACAGCATCTGAATTAGACTTCGACTAGGCCACTAACCCAAATACGCTTTAAGTGTGATGTCCCAAACTTATAGCCGGATATTATCCTTCAGAATTTCTGATGAAGAGCAGAATTCAGTACCGCATGTTGTCCAGGTCCTGTAGTGGCAGGGCAGCTCTGGAGCATCACAGCCACAAAAACATTTGACTCTCAGCGTGATGTTCATGTGCTGAAACATTGTTACTTTATTGCAAAATGTGTAAGGACACACGCTTTCCAAAACTTTCCATGCAGTACATTCCAAACAACTTGGGGATGATCAAGATCTTCCTTGTTAAATGTCTTCTTTCTGTTCTTTCAGATTTGCCCTTGAAATTAGCTTAGCAAAGTTTCTTTATCACGTGGAGCCAGGAACACTGACCTTACCTGTAGCAAATGAAGCCTCCCTCTAGCACTTTCCAATTTGTTCTGGGTTCTGGGACGAGTCATCTATGCATCATAGGACTAATTCTGGTAGGCTGGCCACTCCTGAGAAAGTCCCATTCAGTTCCATGTTTTCTTTTTTGGTGAATAATAGATCACACCATGGTTCACTGGACTTCCAAATCCTTTTAAATGGATATGTAACTCTCACAAGTCTGACAAGTTTTATGACTTTTCTCACCTGGTCTTATATCCCTTTAGCTTTAGCTTTAGATATGTTGCTTTTTTGTTTTTTTTAGCCCTTTTCATATTGTCAAGATATTTTCTATTTAAGCAATTTATTGATTCTATGGGTCCATTGCTAATCAGGCTTGGGTTGATCATAATTTTTCAAGGGAGAAAATTATCATTTGACATGACACCAGTTTGGTTTGTGTAGCATTTTCCATGCAAAAAAACAAAAGAAATCTGTAAATTTTATTTTGTATTTAATGATCCTTTTCTTCTAATCATAAAATGTATTTAATGATTTGTAACATTCAAGTGTGACAAACGGCAAAAAGAAAGAGTAAAGGAAAAGCAAATACTTTTTCTTAGCACTGTGTATGAATATAAGTTGAACCCTTAAGCCCTCACTGTGCTTGTTAATGAAGGACTTTCAGAGATGGTTTCTGGTTGTCTATGGGGCACTTAGGATTCAGGTCAACATCACTTGACCCATGCGGTCAGGCAAGCTGAATAGCACTGTAATAGGCCTAGCGTCTGAAAGAAAAAGTCATTATATAGAACCGACAGGCTAAGAAAAAGAAGATGTTTTGATACTGAGACTCTCTTCTTACTTTCCTGTCATACAGCTCCACCTTCCATGTCCCAAAGTCGAGCTTTCCTCCACTTCAGGCATTGCTCAGCTCCCTTCCATCATTTAATCGTGCTGCACTTTTTCTTTGCTCTTTGCGTTATCTCAATTACTCCAGTTCTGTTTGTGCCTTGATGAGATCAGTCGTTTAAACGCCTTTTCATCTGTATTTTAATCTTTCTTTTCTCATTCTGTATTTCATCCATCTCCGTCTCTCTCTCTCTTGATATACTTCTCATCATTTCATTTTTCCCTCATCACTCTCAATCAACTTCTTGCCTTGAGACATTTCCTCTCCTTGTATAAAACTCCTCTGCTGAAATCCATCTCCTTCTTTCTTTACTGAGTATCAGGTATAGGTCAGTTTCTGGCACCAAGTAAAGGTATAGTTTTGAAAAATTACCTGTTTTAAAACTGCTGAAAATGTCTGCCATGTATTCCTGGGGTTTAAAGTTATTTAATAACATGCTAGAAAAAAAGGGCTGCATCAGGGATACTGATTTGAGTTTCCTGGTATGAGGCTTGGGACTCAATAAGAATACTTATTTTATGTAATCAGGATTATAAGGCAGACAGTCATTTTAAACTATGAATGCGTAAATAATTTAAATTGCCCCAACCGACCTAAGGCAGTGTACAAATGACTGGTTGTCATGGTAATCTTATGCACAGCTCATATGTCATCTTTATTGTTTCGACAGTAACAGCAGTAAACAGCTTCTAAGTTTGTCTGTTTTTATTGCTATCATCGACCAGCTTTTACAGTATGTAAACCACAGACCGCAGCTCTGATGATTCTGTTGTTTAAGGTGCGTATGATTTATTAACCGGGGATGTTGGTGGACTAAAAGCTTTCAAGAGCTCGTAACTCGACGTTTATGTTTACTGCAACATTACAATAACGATCACAGCCAAATGACTTTGGGTCTTTCTGAACCAAAATGAACAGAAATGATCTTTGGATTGTCAGTTTTATTTGTGTAGCTGTGGAAGCTGTGTAGGATTTATCTTTTGGGGGTTAGATTAATATTGTGGATGTTCACTCTGGTGCAGATCAGATGACGTGAAAATTAGAGACAAAAAAACTAAAAATAAAATAAGTAAATATATACATATAGGCGTGTGTGTGTGTGTGCGTGTGTGTCCATGCTGTGACATTGGACTTTGCCACACTGTCATTTCCTGTTTGTTGTAAAGCATCGCTTCAAGAGACATGAGGGTAGATCTTATGAAGCTTTACAAGCATACCAGATTTCATACCACACGCTTTTGCAAAACCCTTAAAATACTTACATTTCATGCAAGCCTGACTCATGTCCAAACTTTGGCGACTTTTGTAGATGTCTAGGCCTCCAAACAGCCAATTCACTTGAGAAAATATAAACATTCAGAGAATGTTTATTCAGGCCTAATAAACAGACCTGTTTGTTTTTGGTCATGAAAAACATAAACCCATAGGATATAAATAAATTAAATATCTAACTAAGAAATTCATTTTGCATAGCTAATTAAGTTAATAATAGGTAATGTACAACTGGCCAAGGTGTGGCATGTCTGCTCAGCAGTCAATTTCATGTTAATTTCTGCGTTTTCCATTAAGCAAAATGGCAAATGTAAACACTGCAGAATCATTTCAAGAAAACCTGTAAATTTACAGAGTTTTTTATGCTTACTCAAATCTTCAAAATGGAATGAAAACAATAAATACATTTAAAGGTAAAATTATTATACATGTAATACTCAATGTGTTTCTATTTTAGCTGCTGTTAGAATATTTGCTTTTCATTCAAGTTTAATAATTTTGTTTTTGGCATTAATACCCAAGGTTCCTGTCAGAATCTCGATCAATGCTCATTAATTTCATTCCATGACCATTACAGATGGTGATAATGCTCAATGGCAAAAAAAATGATTGTTTTCATCAAATTTATTATTTTCTCTTCCCTTCTCATTTCCCTGGTGACCATAGCTTATGCCTGACCTTGCAGGCTCAGACAGTGCTCCACTGGTGACCTAATTCTGAAAACTGGACTCGGGTTCAGCTCTGCTGCCTCTTTCCTAATGCACTCTCACTAGAACTGGAAGCCTGCCAGGCAGCCAAGGCCAGTGCTGGTGAAACACTGTTATACAGCAGCTCCACAAACACGCCCCATCGCTTCATTACTGGAGGTTAACTCTTAACATCTTTGGTTGATCTTCGTATCACATCTTAGTTCCTTTAAACTGACCTTTCTGCTTTGCCGAAAAGATTTTAAAGGTCAAAGATACAGGATGAGATTTGAATCTATAGATGTACTGTTCTGAAACAGCGGTATTTTACAAAGGTTTGTCTCAAAGCCCTTTCGTTTCACACCTTATAGAAAACATATAGTCCAAGTTAGAAGTAAGGTGACCCTGCAGAAAAATGTCCTCTGCTTCACTTTCTTTCAAAATAAGAAAGAATTGTATGTAGAGAATTTCATCTAAATTAAATATTGTCAATACTTAAAAATAGTTTTCTAAAACCTCTGAATTCACATCAGTTTTATTCTAGTGACAATTAAAAACAACATCCTTCCTTCAATTGTGTAAGAACAAACATCCTGATGTCAATCAATTCAATTTATTCCATTGGCTATATTTCACCAAGTGACACAGTTCAAAACAACAATGCTATGATAATGATGGCATGCAGAAAAAAAAAAATCAGAAAATCCTGATGATTGTTCATCAAAGGAAATCACTTGATTGTATCCAATCCTCACTTTAATCATTCATCAAAAACAATCACAGGTGTCAGCGGAAGGAACAGAAAAAATCTCCAAAAGAAATAATACCACATGAGATTTTTAGCTCCCTAAAGTAGAAACACAAACAAGAGAAAAAGTTCTCACTGCGCAGTTTTGTTATAGTTTGTATTTTAATTTTTGTACACTTTCATGTAACAAATTAGCTAAAGTTTTGTCGCCATCTCTTGTTGCATAACCTGCTCTTCATTATGATCAGAAAAAGGCCCCAACTGTCATATTTTCAGTGAATCAAATTAACATATCTAATGAATATATAAACACATAAGTAAGTTATAAAATATATAGCTGATATTGCAGTAAATCTTACTCTACATAGGCTGATAGTAAACTGAGGTTTGTAAGAATCTTTATAATCCCATCATATAATCACACTTGTCTTTTGTTTCAATGGCATTTTAGAAAAATGAAGCTCCAGCATCGCATTTCTACACATTTATTTATTTAGCATGCATAATATGATCACCAAATGAGCCATGCTGAACAGCAATTACTCAACGACCAGCAATGACCCAATAATAGCATTGCTTAATCACATGCAGTACATGAGTTACTCACATCGGCATGCTGGATGCTGAAAGTGAAACAGGCAGACCTTCTTTTTTGTGAAAAGGGAGAACATGCAAAATCCATGCAAAAAGACCCCAGATATGGGTCAAGACAATGGTTCTACCACTGTGCAGCCCTATTCCTAAAATATTTATTTTATAAATGAGGATCATGTAAGCAATAAGCAGAATTGCAAAGTTATAAAAAGTAATAAAGCAGCTAAATTTTACATCATGCAGTTTCTATAGTATGAAGCCCTTTTGAAGAGATGGTCAGAGAATGTATCAGTGACTTTGAAGTTTTTTCTGGGATAGTTATGCAGCTAAATCTAGCTTTTTAAGGTAATATTGTTTTAAAACTACAGTTGAAAAGTATGAGTGGCATGTCTACCAGATCAGTTAATTGATTAACCCGACTAGCTTGCAATAACTCTGCTAAGCTACAAAGGTGAGATTAGAAAAAGGGAATGATGTCCTGTGCAGAAAGCAAATTCAGATGGTGTTTATTTTGTATTTTTGTTAACTTCATGCTTAAAAATCAAAGAAGCAAAAAAATATGTAACACTCGACATGATTGGAAGTATAATAAACACTTTTACTGCAATACTCAAGAAGCAAAGAAAGGGGAAAGAAGGCAAGCACTCAATTCTTAACACCATCATCATTATTTGGATAGGATATTATTTTTGATCCTATAGGCTTTCAGACAAAGAACATCACTTAATCTAAAGAATGATAAGAGGGAGAAGGTTTAGATGTTTGTTTTCCCCTTTAATTTCATGCCATTTCTCTTCAATCTTGCTTTGCAACTCAAGTGCCTTCCCTGCCACACGCCTGCTGATGGCCTAAACCTGCGAGTTTATTGTTTTGCACACAGGAGTGATTTCTAGTGTGTGATGATTACATCTGGAAAAAGGTCTGAGGCATCCGTGTTACACTTTTGTTTCTCAGGTATGATGTGATGTGTAATGAGGTGGCTGGATATTTGCCCAGGGTTTGGTTCCATCCGTTTGTATAAACTAAAGTGGGTGGCGCCGTTTTATGTTGTCCTCAGACAAGGACAACACTTCATGTTTGAAGATGCTGTCCTTATGTGTGATTTTTTTTTCTGCGAGTGTGAAAAGTACACTGAAAGCAGGGGTGAAACCTATCAGTGTAAATGAGTGTCGGCAAGTTTTCACATGTGTCTGGGTACAAGAGACAGAAGGAGATGGTGAAAGGTTAGCGCTGAAGAACATCTCTAAATATGGCACGAGCTGAGATCAAAGGACTGCAGTGGTGAAAAGGGGGAGAAACAGGGGGGGAATTATTTCTGTGCAACGCAACTCCACAGTTCTTTGCTTTTCTCCTCACTGTCATATTTCTCTCCTTTGAAATTGGTTGTTCTTCCTCTTCTAGCTAAATGCCACACTAGGTTGTGCTTAAAAATCTATCCTCTCTCTTTGTTTTGGCTCTATAGACAGGGGCAACCCTTCTTCCAATATAAATGCTGGAACATGCATTGTAGGCCTTTGCATTTGTTTTGAAGATTATGCAGAGAGAAAAAGCGGTCTGTCCATCCACCAATCTGCTCATTCAACGTCAAATCATGCGGGTAACTAGACTACGCCTAGTTCCACCCATGAAAAACCTGTGACTTTACCAAAAGTCTGTCTTATGTTAACACTGCAGTCATAGAAACTATATCCTGCAGGAAACAAATTATTCTAATTGCAGACGTCTAACAGGCTCTGTACCCCAACGTAGAAGATTTGTAACATGACTGATGAAGACATGCTTCACAACAGCAGGCCTTCATCAGTCTATTGTGTCGCCAGTGTACAAACGAGCACGAGAAGGGGCGACCCCCTTCTATTTGACAGATGGACTGAGAACAATCTGTAAGTACACTGAGGTTGAACTGAAAGTACATAGCCAGCCTCAGCGGGACACAACTAAAATGAGATTGTGCCTAAAAGCAAACAGATAGATGCAGAACATTATAGATAGGCAATAGACACAGAAATAGCACTGAGAGTTTTTTTCTTCATTTTTCTCTATTGATTCATGACCACAAAGCAAAATTTCAAGTAAAAGAAAAAGGAAAGAAAATCTTTCATTACAGCTTCTTTAGGGGAAACTGTTGTATTTATCCAAAAAAACCCCTCACTAATATGGATGTCTTCTTCACAGATATTTAAGTGGGCTTATTTGTTTGAGTTTGAATTTTTCGTTTGATTTTCTCCTTCCTTTCCAAATTCAGCTCCCAAAGGAGTGTGTAATTCATCACACTCTATCTCTGTGTTGTTCCCCTATTTTCTCTAACACTTTGCCCGACTCTTTGTACACGGGTGGAACAAATGGAGATCAGACGGACTAAAGCTAAGTTAGGCCCCTCATTGCTCTGACAAAGCTGTAACATTACCCCTCTCATTTAACAGGCCCTCTGATCTGCTGCCTTGCTCACCCCGACACACACAGGCTTAAAAGAGAACATTTTATTCTAATTCCACTCCTTAACAAACAAGCATTGTGCACGTACACACGTTTGGAGTCTTTCATGCAAGCTTTTCATGCACAAGTGACATTTCAGTCCTTGAACAAAGTTGCCCAAAAGTATCTGATGATTTTGTCTGTGGTGCTCTTTAAAGAATTGTTCCCTCAGGCAAAAGAGTAAGTCACTTTTTGGGGGGCTGGGAGAAGTTTTCATGTTGTTGATATTTTATAATAATAATAATAATAATAATAATAATAATGCATGTTTATAAAGTTTTTTATCTGAAGAACATCCTACATTATAACATTTTTGTGTCTTCCCATTTTCTAATACCACAACAGGGCCTCATAAGAGTTCCATGCTAACAGCTAGCCAACATTTGAAGGCAAATTTTAAGACAACTCTGTGTAGCAAAGACCCACTGATTTGCTATACATAACTGAATTACCACACACTCTAATCAAAACTCTATTTCTTTTTAAGCACTAAATTCATAAAAAGTCCTGCTGCACTCTGAAGATGTAAATCTTCATTTTGCAATTTGTCATTATGTTGGGGGCTTCAAAGTCCAAAAAAAAACAACAAAGATTTAATGCATCTGATGCAACAGCTCACCAATTACACGGTGACACACTTAAGTTGTGTCCAGTCAGATTTCTCATACAATGAAATTGTTAAAACTTCAGGTGACCACTTGTGTGGTCTTTCTTGCTTGCAGTGACTGTATCAGAACTTCAAACTATATACACTATAGTGGTTCTACATCCTACTCCTTCAACTTTTCAAACTATACTTCTCATGTTGAACAGACAAACTGTTCAGAATAAAATTGCAGATAGTAATTCCTATTTCTGCTTTTAAGTTATTTATGTCACTTTATTGGTATTCAAAGATAGGTGGATATATAGCAGTAAACAGCACAATCATAAGGAATGGCAAGTATACTTACTTCATGAAAGCTTTTCAAACATCTGGAGTGGTAGAATAAACATTATAAATATAAAGAGCTGCACAGCACATGGTAAATGGATTAAATTTATATAAATGACACTTTTCCAGTCCACTCAGAGCATTTTTATGCTACATGTCACCTATATCCATCGGTACTTACAGCCTTTACACAAACACACACTGATACATCAGTATATACATTGTGCCTTCCTTATACACATTTGTATTGGCTTATTTGTTTCAGCTCATCAGAAACAAACCAAATAAAAAATAAAAGCATTCTGTAGTGTAATTTTTATTAACTGTATGGTTTCAATCAAAATGTATATTTTAAGTGTAGTTATTCAGAAACCAACCGGTACAACAGGTTTTATTCTAATTTGTTGGCTATAACCTGCATGTACCAAACTGTCTAAATGAATGTAGTAACAAGGAGCTTTACATGCACAGCCATGAATGTGAGAAGGCACACAAAAGCAGATCAGCTAAGATGGAACATCTTTTTTGTCATTTTAGTTTATTGTTTTTCAACTAAAATTACAAAAATGACAAGTTTAAGCTTTTTACTATTGATGTGGCTGTTGACAAAAAGTATTTTACAACTTCTTTTAGTAGACTTGTCACTTCTTTAAAGCCTAGGTATTTTCTGTGTTATTGCAGTAAAGGGGCAATTTTCTGTATTGATCTTACAGAAACTGACAAATAATTTCTCTTCTTATTGTCTCCCTAGGAGTGAAGTAGTTGTGTGGGACTTATTTTTTTTTCTTTTGAAATAAACTATTAAAACGACACATACACAAATCATATACAGCAAGTACTTGCTCAAATAGTGTACCATGCAAAAGGTTTGGATACCCCATGTTAAAATCTGTTAATGGTATTTGAATTTTCCAAGCATGCTAAAAATGAAAAGATGCAAAACATGTATTTTTATAGGGTTTTAGATAATTTAGTAATTATTTTGCATATTTTCAAAAGAATTATGTAGAACTATCCAAACCATAACTCATGACTCCTAACGTTTTACCAAAGTCTAAAGCCCTAATGAACTTGTTTAATTTGTCACCCCTTGTTATGAAAGGTTAGTCAATGTAAGCTGCAAAGTTAACTCAAAAAGTTACACTATAGTTGCACTAAACAACTACATTTAGCCGATTTAAAAAATAGAATTCTTCAAAAATTACCAAAGAAAATATGCACTGCAGCTGATCAATAGCTGGTTGATGTTTGGAAGATCCAAAAAACTCCAACAGCAAACTAAAGGTAAATATAAGAAGAAGAATAATAAGCAAGTTTTTTCTATTGAACTATACTATTCTGCTGTTCAAAAACAGATGCACACATATAACTTCATTTTTTTTGTATTTCTGCTTTAACAAAATAGAGGTCAAGGCAAGGCTACAGCAAACCTAGCTGTCATGAATCGAGATCCTTCACAATATTCACAAGGTTGCCTTAAAGACTAATAACAAAGTCCAATATCCATACCAAACACTGATGACTATATTCAGTTCATAGTGAAACACCTAACCTTTGTAAACACTCAATGTAGACACAGGAGGTCCTTTACAAAAGATCAGAGCAAATATCTGAAAGCTTTGTATGCCTTGGGGCATGTTGCTCAGACGAAGTTTCCTGGAGAAACTCTTTCCTGTGTCCTCATAACAAAATTCAGCATCAGATGTCTGACAGCAGAGAACACCATACATACATATGAGACACAGCCACACCAGGCAATGACCCAAATTAGGTTTGAAGGGAATGAGATTCAAAATTTATTGAGAAGAACAACCCACCAGCTATTAGTCATCATGGCGGTTTGATTGCAATTTGGAACGAAGCCATACAAATCTAAATAAAGTTGATAAATTATTACAACTCAAATACAGAAAACGGAAGCTAAGATTAAACAAGACATACACATTCTGGCACTAATCAAGCCTCAAATTGGACTGACGGCTTCTTCAAAAAAGTGTTAACTGTAATGTTAACTGTAATGTTAACATTTTTTGTGGGGATAGAGCTCAAAAGACTAGCAAAAGTATGATCAATATACTTTGTAGATATACATTTGACATTTGCAAGAATATGGATCAATATCACAAGCAATACCTTTAAGAGTGTGAAAAGTAAAGTTTTTTTTCCACAAAGTTTTAGAACCAAAAGTTGGGTTTTTACTCATATTTTAACCTTAAGTGAATGACCCATATTTAAGAATTGCCAGGTCAGGCTGACAACAGTCATTTAGTGTAGAAGGTATCACTGATTACCGTGTTGTTTAAAAATGAATTTAGAAGAAGCATGCAAAGATTCAGAAAGAAAGCTGTATTTTCTAGAAGCAAGGCAACTGTTCATTTATAACATGGAGTTAGACTTAGTCAATAACAAGAAGCTTAAAGTTTTACAGCAAGACAGCCTTGTTTAATCCTCTTCAAAGTCCAGTTTTATCCATCAAGGTAGCTGCTGGATTAGAAACCGTTGCCAGTCTTCTGGAAATCTTATACTTATCAATAAGGGTCTATAGACAGAGGTTGTTTGCAAGTAGAATGTCACATTTGCTAGCCTTCCTAATTATGTGAATTATGTGAATACAAGATCCCAAAGGCAGTTTACAATGGCATTTTTGGGGGGTATTGGTGTCATTAGTATTATTTTGTGATGTGCTTTGAAAGTTTGCTTAATTTGTTTCACCACAGCATTCCTCTATAAATAATTATTTTACACCTCTGGTCCTAGTGTAAATAATTAGTGATCAATCACAACAGAAATGCTGCCTGGGCCGTCGGTACGGTTACAATAAATGAATCAATGATTCAACAGTCTAAGTATTAACAGCAAATCTAAACGTTTTTTCTCCAGTATTAAGTTTGACGATGCTGATATTTATTTTCAATGAATCCTACATAAATCTTGTTACAGTGCACTCTGACATTTTTAGGCATGCACAACAAAACTAGGTAAGATGTAATCTGCCTGGTAAAGCAATGAAGGTTATGGTGTAATCCATAGTTTAGGAGAAATCTTTAAAATTAATTGTCTTTTTTCACACAGCTAATCACCCGCACAACAACTCCCAAGAAACCATGGTGCAGACATTTTTTTGACATCAACCTCTCTACAGGCCACCAACAAAAAGAGGTAAGTTGATCTGCTCTCTAAGAACACAGTACCACAGAATTTAACCTAGTCAACTCAAACACTGCTTTTTTCTCTTAAGCAGCAGAATAGTTATATTTTAAGACATTACATGCATACCCACGCACACAAACTCACCCACACACAAGCATTACAACATGATGAGACATTACGATGTGTCTTGTACTTCAATCAGCCAATTAACCTGGAGCAGTGTAGAGCTAAACATTTGGCATTTGCCAATAGGCCTGCAACCTGTCATGATAATTACTCTTGGAGAGAGCACAAGCACATCCACATATCTGTATTTACACACATGGCCTAAGGTGCTAAATATCTCACATGTCATGTTGGAGATAATGGTGGCTGTAGTCCAAACACAATCCATTATTTATCCCTGTCCAAACATGGACAATGCTGAAATACTGTGTCAGTGCATTAACACACATAAATACAATCACACTTACACAACAGAGTGATGACAACTGAATGTAGGCAATATAAATGGGGTGATTCTGAAGAATGCCCCAGGGCATCAGAATACTCAGCGAAATGAATGGCCTACACACATTCTTGAGTAAAGGCAGAAAAAAAGCACACTGAGACTGAAGCAGATGAATAAGCCCAACATGTTGTGTACAATTGAGACATTTCTTTCCCAGAGACAGAGCGCCTCGGTTCTGAAATGTCAAGATAAAATGACGTGACTGTAAAGGAGGAAAACATGGGGAAATGTTTGAAAGAGAAAGAAAAGAGAGAAAGACGGCAAGGGGGGTGCAAAAGCCCATGTATATTTGATCGAGAGAGGAAATGCAGAGAGATGAATAAAGAAAATGCAGAGAAAAAAAAAGAGAAAAATGATGGAGAGTTACAGTAAATTGCCGCGGCAGCTTTTGGAAGTACGCTCTAAGGAAAAGAGAAATAAAGTGAAACAGAGAATAAGAGGTGGAGGGGCTTAGAGACAAGTGCCGCATCAAGAATGGATTGTTAGCTGGTAAACGACTGTCACTTTTTTAGGGAGATAAACTGATGTGACACCTCTGTATTCTTCCTCCCTCCTCATCCCTTCTTTTTTCTCACTTGACATGGCCTGACAACTCTTCAAATATAATAAAAGAAAGCTAAAAGTTTCTGCCTTTTTGTTCCCTGCTGCTCTGTACCATCTCCAGATCCTCCACTGCGCTCCTCTCTCTTTTTTCTTTTGCGACAAACTCTCCCTTCTGGCAAAAACAGAAACATATAAAAAAATAAAAACAAAAGCAAGAGGGGAAACCGTGAATAAAGACCTCGATTTTATTGCTCTTGTCTTCTCTTTCTCACTTGCCTTATGACAAGATTAGATGAGGGAAGGAGAGTGAGCCAATAAAAATCAAAGGAAAGAGATTTCTTTCCCAGAGAACAGAAGAAGTAGAGAGGGTTAGAGAATAGAAAGGAGTGAGGAAGACGCAGCGTGTAAACGACACTCAAAGGGATCAGAGAGGAGGTACAAGTGGAGAGTTTGGAAATGGGGAGATCAGCACTGAGATGAATAGAATGACACAAGTTGAGTGAAAAGGCTTGTGATCAGCTGTCACTTGGGATCTGCATAATGAATATGCATGAAAAATGCATATTAAGTTACAGAGAAAAACTACAAACTTGTATGAAAACAACTCAGAGTGAGAGGAAGTTTTAACAATCCTTTCTGATCACTGCCAGAGGAGGAAGTTTTAACAACCCTTTCTTTCTATTTTGTTCCTACGGAGGCAGATTTTTTGCTATATTTTTTTTCTTTGGACTTATCTTTTATATGCGTCTGATATTATATATACTCATGCAGTGCAAAATTATAATTTGCCTACTACAAATCTGATGCAATATAAATGCCTATTTCACAGTTTTCATAACTTTGAACTGGATTTTATTATCCTTATTCTAGAGCATGGGTCCGCAAATGCAGTACTGAAATTTTAGCTATTTTTACAGCAAACATGGATAAGAGCATGCAGTATAAAAATAAGAAAATGATCCTAAACTTATTTGTCAGAATTAGACCAGAGCAATGACCTTCTGCCACTGCTGTCTGTTGCACAAAATCAAGCCTGACTTTTTTTTTCTGAATATCAGCTGATATTGATGATCAGGTATTGGCTTATCTTGGACAGCAGAACCCACAAGTCAAATTATTATGATCATTAGATCACTTCACAGATTGTTTAATATCTGTGGTGAGATATTGTAAGATATGACCCCAAATCTTTAAATATAACCGCTGCTCTGTGAATCATGGGTGGAGCCTTGGGACCTATCATTGGCCACCCCCTGCAGTTCCGCTTCAAAACAGTTGGTAGCAGCAGTGAAATATGCTTAGACAGCATAAACTGATAAATTTAGGTGTTCATTTATTCACTTCAAGGAAATATTTTCGATCATATTAAATGATCTGGAAAGTTCCAATGCTGTTGTCCAATCTGGGTCTGGCAGGGATCAGACGTTGGCCCTGCTGAGTGAGCAATGGTCCAAGCCTGGCCACGCCTTCAAAAAGGTTCTGGCTCCACCATTGCCATGGATTATTCTGTGCAGTGGCTCCCTGACTTTGCAGAGTGAAAGTCGGATGCTTTGAATGCAGCTGTTTCCAGATGTTGTCAGACAGCGTTTTTTTAAGAGCATAAAGCTGCCAGGTTAAAAGCGTCAACACGCAGGTTGAAGCTGACATTGAAAATTAGGTAGATGGATGAAAAAGACCCCGATATGAAACATGTTGCAGATTATTCCAGTGGCCTTGTAGTATCCCTTTGGTAAATTACTTACACACTGTTTATACAATTCAAACTATCCGACATTCTTCACCTAGTTCCTCATCTTTCATCTTTCTTGAAAAATCTGTTTTGTTGACGTAAAAATAAAAAGTCACAGCACAGAATCTACAAGTCTACCATTTGGTGCAACTACTAGTTTCCACTAGAGTTAACCTTGAGACGCACACAAAAAATCCTGCAAAAAAGCAGCAACAAAGACTTGTTTTATCATAGCAAGCAAAAGAAAGTCAAAGAGAAGATAGGGAAACTAAGGTGATACCGAAACGGGAGGGTGAAAAGCTGGAACAGCACCAGAGTGAGGCAGAACAAAGTAGTCTGGATGCTTTGGAGCAGTTTGGTTGCAGTGTTTTCTCTCTGTGATGAGGAAAGTTGTTCAGCTGTGATAGCAAGGCCACTGGAGAAAAGATGAAGAAAAACTAAACAATGTGAAAATTAGGCCACGCAAACACTCACACAGACTCTCACACACAGTACAAACACATGCACATGTGCTATTTTACTCCCCTCAACACATGTTATTCACTTGAAGGGGGCTGCTAGAAACACAAAGCAAGCCTCCACTTGTTGGCATGTCACTCAGGTCCCCACAAACAGCCTCACAAACACACACATGCATCTGAACTGCAGACTTTTATGTAGGCAGTGGTAAGAATAAATAAAACACAAGCATCCAACAAATAAAATAAATTTTTAATCAATGAAGTCAGCTGAATTAGCACTGCCATTAAGTAAACAAGAACAAGCCTTGGTTTGAAATATTCATGTTCGGCCCTGAATTCATTAGACTATTAGGAGGTGCAGTCCCCCAGGGGCCTGATTCAGATCTGGGACAACACAGAATGATATATATATATACAGAAAACACTACATTATATTGGGGAGCGGGTGGGCTGTGAAGCAGGAGGCAAAATCAACTGCTCACCCTAATATAGATTTTTTTTTTTTTTTTTTAAAGATTTTTGGAAGAGGGGTTTGACACAGTGGGGGTAAAAGGGAAGTGTGGAGGAAGACTGGAGAAACTAAAAGAATGACAAAAGTGAGGGATTAAAAGAGGGAAAGAATCAGGGGGGAAAGGAGAGGATTAAAAGATCACAAGACACATAGTTTAAAGAGCAAAGGAAGCAGAATACTTTTGCATGTATAGGTACATGCAAAAGTAGTAGGTAGTGTGGGGTGACAGCCGGAGAGAGAATTTAATTCACAGTTAGATCAAAGGAGGTGTGGAGAAAAGATGGGAAACATGGTTGGGGATGCTGCGCTGTGGCTTAATCTGTGGAGAATAAGAAGGGATTTATATGTACAACCCATGTTATGAAGGTTTAGCGTGTACCAGAAAGGAAAGGTAGATAGCAGAGATAAGGGGGTTCTGAGAAACAAACAAAAAAACATGTATTATGGGTTAAAAAAGAACAATAAGGGAATTGGGGGGGTGGGGGGGTAGTAATCAGACACATGAGAGTGATGGAACAGATGAGAAGACACAAAGTGAGGCCAGTGAGTCAGAAAAGACATAAAAAAGCGAGAGAAAAAGGAAAGGAAAGGACAATTAAGAAAAAGGGGAACTATGGGCAACGGCTTAATGACTTTAATGAAAGCACTGAAATACCCAGTGGACACTTTAGATATGACTCCGGGGAACTTGCAAGAATAAAAAGACAGAGGGAAAGGGTGGGGAAAGGGAAAAATGAGAGGGAGAGGTGAAAGAGAAGATCCTGTGAATAACTGTAAAAAAAAGAAAAAGCAGCTCACACAAAGGAAGCCATTGGGCTGCAATTTCAGCTGAAAAATTGAATGGTGTCTGTATGCATGTGTACGAGGACGGGTGAAGCAGGGACTGGTGAATACAACAAAACATATTATAGAATTTTAATATGATGAAAGCTCTGGGGGGTTTGGCACAGTGTCTTAAGAGTAAATCTTCCACTGCCTCAGGCGTTTATGGGACTGTTGCGGACATTGGGTTTTGCCTTTGCTTTCATTTTTTAAAGGGACAAAAGTCTTTTTGTGCCCCTGTGTGCATTTGTGTGTGTGTTTTTGGGATGGAGAGGCACATGAGAACATTTTGTTACATTATTTGCAATGCTAAAACAGCTCCCTGCTGATTTCATAATTCTCTAAACCAGATCTATGCAACACCATTCAGTGAAACTGAACATTTTCCACTATATAAACAATCTTTTCAATCTCAAAGTCACAGTGTGACAATATTTTGAGACTTGTGATAAATGGTGAACCAAAACAAATGCAGCAACAGTTGAAGTCTTGTCTTGTTTAAGAATATAACTCAAACTATTTCCGGTGTAACAGGAACCATGGTCTCTGCATCACAATGCTCTCAAAGGCTGAAGTTGTCCCTGTTACTTGCGTGGCTTTTTCTGCTGCACTTTTTCCTTCGACTCAACTCTCCATGTACAGCACTTTGTAAGCAGTCAGATTAATTAATAATGACCTTTTGATGATTCCATGAGGGATAATTCTCAAGCCACAAACATGACTATGTAGACCATAACTTGACATTTTCACACCAGCTAAATATTATATGCTTCCATAGCAGCTGTAAGCCAGAAATAATTTATACAAAATTATGATTCACTTTTAAATTTAATTACACAAATAAATGAAAATTTGGATGAAAATCTCATTTATAAATATGTAACTGTGATGTTACAGTGAATGGTGGTTTATTGATTATTTTGTTTTTATTAGAGTTAATTGGAGGGGGAGATTATTGTGTGTTCAAATTAAATCTAATACGCATATTCCATGAAGTTGGTGGTCAAAATACAAATTTATTGAAAAGAAGATGGGATTTGAATGTATCTATCCTTTTTGAAACTATTTACTGTCTTGTACCTGTTTCACACAGTGGTAGATAACACTGTTACTTTAAAGACTTATAGGTCCCTTGAGATTTTTCTTCACATGTATATGTGGGTTTGCTCTGGTTTTACCACACAATGTTAAAAACATGTCAGATAGGTTAATTGCCTTTAGGTGTGTATAGTGATTTCTCTGTGTTGGTCCTGTGAGGAACTGAATATCCAATACTCTGCCTCTCGCCTGTTGGCTGATGTGATAGGCGCCTCACAACGCTAAACAAGGTAAGCAAACAGAATATAGATGGATTTATGCTAGAAATGCAAGTTTATTCTTTTTTTTAATAGTAACATTTTGTGTCGTGGCCATTTAGATTTTAGATAACAGATTTTACCTAACTTGAAATTGCACATCATTGTGACAATTGTGCAAGCAGTCCTTAATGAGGCAGTGCCCACAATCTAGTTCAGGCAATCAGCTCAAACTGTGCTGCAGCTTTACACATAATCTTTCACACACAGAGATTGTGACATTTACATATCCATCCATCCATCCATTTTCTGTTCACCCTTGTCCCTAATGGGGTCGGGAGGGTTGCTGGTGCCCATCTCCAGCTACGTTCCGGGCGAGAGGCGGGGTACACCCTGGACAGGTCGCCAGTCTGTCGCAGGGCAACACAGAGACATACAGGGCAAACAACCATGCACACACACACTCACACCTAGGGAGAATTCAGAGAAACCAATTGACCTGACAGTCATGTTTTTGGACTGTGGGAGGAAGCCGGAGTACCCGGAGAGAACCCACGCATGCACAGGGAGAACATGCAAACTCCATGCAGAAAGACCCCGGCCGGGAATCGAACCCAGGACCTTCTTGCTGCAAGGCAACAGTGCTACCAACTGCGCCACTGTGCAGCCCGACATTTACATATACCTAACTAATTTAGGTTGCCGATTTGAGCTGCAACACCTCACTGTGCTTTTGCTTCTTTTCAGCTCACCCACCACCCCAGCATCTCCCTGTGGGCTCTGAGGTGAGACACATTCTTCATACATCCTGAAATAGTTTAAAGACATAGTTATCACTTCATTATATGTGAAGCAACAATCCTCAGAGAAATAAGATCAGTGCCTAGATGCAAAACCCAAACTCATATATTTTGTGTAATACAGTAAACTCACAGTCATGTTCAAGATAGAAATTTGAGATGATTTGAGCTTTGTTTTGTCTTGCAATATCCTGCTGGAAGCAGCTATGAGAAGATGGGGTCATAAAAGGATGAACATTTTCATCCACAGTATTCAAGCAACATCTAAACTCCACTGCCTATGTGAAGGATCCAAAGCATACCAACAAACTATGTACAAGACCATCAAGCCATCAATAGTAGCTTGGATAACTGGGACAAGGCATGACTGATCCAAGTTTTCGTGTTTTCTTATAAATCAACATGTTGCAGCTGAAATCAAAACCAGGGAATGTTTGTTTTCTGTTATTTCGTTCAATTTTGGTGAACCTGTGCAAAATGGAGGCTCCATTTGTTATTCATAGCTGACAGGCGTGGCATCTGATTTGGTCTTCTGCAGCCTATCTACTGTATTATTTGATATACACTGCTTGGTTGTGATGAGTGATTATATGAGCAATAGTTGTCATTCTATAACTAGCAACTGGTTCAGCTGTTAGCCTTTGACTACTATTCACATTTTTACCTTTTTTTTCCATATGGCCAAAAGATTGTTTGTTGTGCATAAAAAAGCAGAAGATAAATACTTTCTGAAATTATCCATCCAACAATTGTACCATATGCAACATCATTCAACTCTGTACTACCAAATACTAATCCTCACTTTGATCTCCAGTATAACCATGCTTGCCTAAACACATTAATTTTCTGCCATGTGATTAATTGAATCACTATTTGGATTAACAAGAAATTGAACAGGAGTACCTAATAAATTAACGCATGAGAGCACACTTGAGCTCACTATCAGAACTATAACATGATGGTGAGACATTGACCTTGGGGTAGATCTTCAGTCATTCATGAATTGAAATCCTAAGAAATTATGTGCAACCACTCAATAAAAATATCTCTTCAGTTCTAAACATGAGACTTTTAGACATATTTTGTTTATATGCCTAAATCCTGACACTAACTTGGCCTTTGAAGTCACTGAGTGACTTTTTCATCCATCTTATGAGGTCTTGAGATGGAATAGTTCCTTATAAGTTCAACACACAAACTGTTTTGATCGCTTGTTTCAGGTTGTGAATTCTCCTGGGGAACGAAGTCAAGCTGCCTTGTAGTTGTTTGACAGTTATAACCTCCTGATCCATGATCAGAACTGAAGCTTTTGAGATGAGAGGTTAGCCGTCTTCCAGACACAAGAAAAGAAGTTCACTTGTCTTTTATTCAAGCACTTACGAAGGTGAGACTGTGTATAGCACAGCTCTACTACTGAACATCTTTCAATCAATTTACTATAAGGAAGAATAAAAAGTGAACTCACAAATTAACTTTACACCATACTGTCACCCGACATTATCATTTACAAGACCGTATTATTTAAAAGTGTTAGACTTCAGACTGGCCCGCGAGACAGAGGCAGGAGATGGCACTTAAAACACTTGTCCTCAACCTCCTGTGCATCACAATAACATGGTTTGAAACAGTGTGTCCATCTACCTCTCCATCTATTCCTCCCTCCCTTCCACCGGCTGAGTGAACAAGACAGACTGTGGCAGACAGAAAAAGGCTGGAGGTGAGACAGGGGTTAATTTAGTGCTTTAAACAGGACAACCAATTGGATTACCGGCTCTGAAGATCAGGCAGCCACTCTAAGAATTAAAAAGGACACACCTCAAACACATGGACAACCCGAATTAGTCTCCCACCCTCTCGCACTCCAATTACTATGCCGCTCATGGAGACAAGCATTTGCAGGGGCGCGTAGGGAGGCCAAACAGGGTTTGCTTTGTGTAGTCAAACCCTATCCAACTTAAGCAAATGCGAAGAGTTTTGTTTTTAAAGTGAATTGTATTGAGCTTTCCAAAAAGGACAAGGGTGACCACAAAAGATGAAGGTTAAAATAATACCCTCACCCACCCCTCCAACATACTCACAGACACATGCACACATAAAAATACGTCACAACAAGATGAAAGAGAGTGGACGGGATGGAGGGGTGATTGATTTTCATGCAGCTCTAAAGCATGTCCCTCTGGAGGTCTGGATAACAAGTGAGAAAGGGACGGTGGTAAACAAGGCAGAACATTTGAAAAGACAGAGAAATAGAGAATAGCAGACCAGCATACAGTAAGTTGCAATAAGCATTTCCACCCCTTGAACTTTTTGTAATTGTTTCATGTTGCAACCACAAACTTCAAGGGATTTTAATGCGATTTGATGTGACAGATTAACTCAAAGTATCAAGTAGTCTTTTAGCATTGTGTACCATCAAAAAATAAGTGTGGCATGAAGTCTTTCAGGTATGTCTCTAATACTTCTGTACATCCAAAGACTGAAAGTTTTGCCTAGACTGTGGTTCAAGCTCAGTCAGATCAACAAACATGAACATGGATTTTCTGCCAGGATTACCCTGTATTTAACTCAATCCATCTTTCTGCCAGTGATGAGATTGCTTGAATGACACAACAGTTTCAGTGAGACGTTCAAAGCTTGGGGTATCATTTTATAACTTAACTTCTCCAGAACTTTATCAGTGACCCATGTCATTGGTCTTCATGATACATGTTGTTCTCTAATGTTCTCCAACTTCTGAGGTCTTCACTAAACAGCGAGAGCTTAAATTACACACATGTGTACTCTTACATAACTTCCAAAGGCATTGCACAAGATTTTATTTAGAGATATCACAGCTCAACAAAGCTGCATGCCAAACCTTCCAGATTATAATCACTTATATCTTTCTTCACAATCTAGTGTTACTTTGTGTTGGTCTTACACATAAACACCCATTATGTTACACAATGTGAAAAAGTTGAAGACAAAGACCTGATACTTTCATTTTACTTTGTTCATAATAAACTTTTTTTTCTTACTACTATAATCTCTTCCAGTGTCTTTTTCACCAAGTTACAAAAGAATACACATTTTCTGCAGAGCAATAGAAAAAAACAAACAGACAAAAATACAGAAAAATGCAGTGATTGAGGGAAAGATGGGGACTTAAGGGAAAGGTGAGTGGAGTGCAGAAAAAAGTTGGTGTATCAGAGTCTGGAAACCACCACAGAAATTGGAAAAAAGGTGTGTGTTTGTGTGCAGGTGATTGGCTGCCTATCACCTTGTCAGCGTGTGTGGTGGAGTCCTCACGAGTGTGTGTGCTAGCAAGAAAGGACAGCTACAGAGATGGAGCAAGAGGTTGGTTGGCGGGGGGTGAATCAGACCAGGATAAAGGGCTTTACTGCCATGAATCTCAAACTAATAAAACCCAGCTGGACACAGGGGCTCAACCTTTGAGGTGAGGAATGACAAAAAGGAACAAGGAACATGCAGAAGTGATAGGAATGGAGAACAGAAAAACAGGCAGCTGAGAGAGATTAAGGGAAACAAATAAGAAAGAGGAAAAAAGTCATCATTCAGGCTGACATAATCACACAGCCTCTGAAACTTCCTAATGAAACAAAAGAAGCAGGCTGTAGAAAGTACTTCCAGACAGGACTACAAAGGAAGAAGAAGGATGAGAGAAATGAGAGGGGAGAAATGTAAAAGAAGAAAAAAAGAGAAACAAACAGAGGTGGCCAAGGGGTGTTCGAGGAGCAAGATAAAGGTAGGATGAGAGTGGGGAGAAGAAGGAAGAGAAATGAGAGCAAGGCCGCACAATGTTTGTTGATATCCCATTTTCCACAGGAAAGATGAAAGAGAGAAAGAGGGGATTAGAAAAGAGTGGGCAGAGGAGACGAATGAGCTAGAGATATGAGAAACCAGTGTGGGGGGGGCAGAAACAAAAACCGAAGACCGAGTAAGGAACAAGGAAAAGGGAAGGTTGCAATGGAAATGCCGGAAAGGAAAGAAAAGGAGGACAGGGGAGAGTTCTACTCCACTAATCTGCAGTGTGGGGAATGTTTGTGACGTGGAAGAGTCATCATTACTGCAATCTAAAAATAACATTGGCATTGAGCACCAGTGGCCTGAGAAATGGAGCGGGAGCAGAGAAAGAGGTAATTACAGCAGGCCTATTAGCATGCACGATGCCCTCATTAAATATTCACATAGGAAATTGGGACGGAGGAGTAATGTTTCTGGGCAAATGCCAGGCATGCCGCCTGCCATCCAGCCCTGAAAACTATTTGGTCATGCAGACAGAAGCGCAGATAGGAGAGGAGGCTACCGAGTCATCCATCAGGACAAAACATACACAATTGGAAAAACACAAATGCACAAACAAAGGTGGTCATGTATCCATTTCTTCCTGGCTATCAAAAAATGTATTTAATGAAACCCAGTCTATTTTCTTTGAACACAACATAATTAAAATAAAACTGTACATTAGCAGAATAAACAGAACCCAGGGGAATAGTTAGGGAGCATTAAGTGCAACTGAGCTAACTAATGAAGTTACAATTAAAAAGATGCTTTTTGTGCTAAAATCTTTATCTTACTATTTCTCCAGTAAAGTTGCTCCTAGTGACATACCCTGCTGGTCAGAACAGAAACAACAAAAACATCTCAAATGCATCATTAAAAGCCTTGAACTAATATAAATTCATCTTGTTGATGAGTGTATGTCATTGCTCTTTAACAAAGCAGAAGTAAGGGGTCAGAATTTAAGTGTTTTTATTCACCATAACACACATAGACACTGTGATCCAAGCAGCCATACAGGTAATTAGCCAAGATAGATGAACAGCCAGACAGCGACGCTATCTAATGAACAGTAGCAACAGATCTACTTTACTAACACCATGTCCTAAACTACAAAGTTGCAGATCAAGCTGGTGTTCAAGTCAAGAATAGATTTGAACAAGTGTGCAGCCTCTACACCCAAAAGGCTCATCTGAGTACTTCAGATCAACCAAAAGATGAAAGCAGGAACAATGTTCTCACATTATAAGAAGACTCACCTGGAGACGCAAATCTGCACAGACATTTTGACACAACATTTCACCGGCACTCCAGGCCATCAAAGTGAACACACTCACACAAACCCAGGGTGCCTTTAAACCCTCGCTAACTCAGTGACATTAATCCTGTCTGACATTTTGACACAAATTCAGAGCAGAATGAACAAACACACATCCACAACACATTTAAAACTGAACACAAGACTTCTGGCATTGACACAAGCAAACTGTCTGAAACAGAAGCAGATATGACAGTCTTTTTCTGATATCATTGCCTTTCTGTAATGACATCAAACAGAAAGGCACCACAAACAAACAGATAAGCAAGTACTGTAAGGTGCTTTGCCACCATAAACTCGTCTACAGTAATGTGGAGAGACAGTAACTAATTGTTGTTTTCACTGAGAATGAATTTAAGCTTTTTTTCACTTTTTTATTAAACTCTTTATATAATACAAGTCAGTTTTCAGCCCCCTTCACTCTTATGCCTTTAAATAAAATCCATTACAACTAATTTGCTTTGAAATTAGAATATGAACATTTTCAACAGCACCCTTACTTCTAGTTTGTACTACGAGTAATGATAAAAAGATAACACATGACACCTTATGCATAAACAATGTATGTTGGACATTGAAGCTGTCCCTTACAAAACTAGATGTTTTTATTGTGTTGTCATTTTTTTTTTTAAAGTCCAAGATAAAAGTGCAAGTTTGTGTTTCCAGGTTTTTGTAGTTTATCTTTTTTTTTCTTTTCTCTTCTTTCATAGCATTAAGCTTAAGAGAACTTTGCTGAGGTTTACCGATACCAAGAATAATTTCTATATACTTTTACAAACATTATCTGTTTATAGTAGACGGATGCCTTGGTCAACTATACTCTCCTTTCTCCTTTTACAAAATTCAAATAATTTGGAAATCACAAACGTGATTCAGGAAATGCTGAATGATAGAGCAATGATGTTTGATCCCAATTAGGGACAAGGACAGGCAATACTGGATCGAAACTTTACTACAACGATAAACAAAAGAGGTCACTCAGGCTCTTGGATGCTAGTCAAATTATCAAGAGAAATAGTCATTATTGTTTTTTTAAATAAACAGCAAACTATTCTTTTCATCAAACAATACTTCAATTTAGGTTGAAACCAAAATAAATGAGCTCCACTGAAAACAGTGGATCAAGTAAACATCATCACATTCCTGGTAGTAACACAGACATATCAAGATGTTCAATCTATTATGTACTGGATATTTCTAGTCACAAAAATCTCCACTGCAGATTAGAAAATATATTGTTCTAGCAGCACAGTGTCTGTTTTATCAATCAAGTTTCACCGACAGGGTTTTAGAAACAGCAAGTTACGGTAGACACAGATAGAGACAATGTCAGAAAAACAGACACAGGAAGTCAATAACAGAGCCAGGTTCCCATACTAAATTAGCCACAGTCACACCTTGGCACACACTCACAGCCAGCTTCCCGAAACTAACAAGTACAAACATGACCTAGCCTTGTCCCTGAGAAAAATCACAACGGCGAGTTGGCATACAGTGAAACAGCTCCGTGCCAAACATGGACACCCACACGCAGCGTACCTGCAGCACACTGACATGTGCATGCAAATGCAGGGAGCTTGGAAATGGAAAACACTGGATCAGAATTAGCAATCAGCGTCCACAGTCAGGGACAGCGATTGTAGGAGAGCCATCTGGCCCCCATTGCTAGCAGTAACACTTGGATGCACATGTCCATGGTTCACAGCCATGCAGGCATTAAGAGAATTCACACAGAACTTAAAACAACAGTTACCTCAGTGGTTTTTATGTTTGTATGTGTTGCAACACCCTTTTGTTTTCTACCCTCAAGCACTTAACGTGATCTCCAAGTGTTTTATCAAAGCTTCTTATATGAACGCGCAAATAAGTGCTCTCTTGCTTTGATCAATCAATCAATCAATCAAATTTTATTTGTATAGCACATTTCAGCAGCAAGACATTTCAAAGTGCTTTACATCATTACAAACACAGAATCACAATGCAATATAGAATCAATAATCAAAACAAAGCATTAAGTCAAGTTCCATCAATAAATTTGTAATTGATTACATTTCAAATACAATTCTAAACAGGTGGGTTTTTAGTTGAGATTTAAAAGAAGTCAGTGTTTCAGCTGTTTTACAGTTTTCTGGAAGTTTGTTCCAAATTTGTGGTGCATAGATGCTGAATGCTGCTTCTCCTCGTTTGGTTCTGGTTCTGGGGATGCAGAGCAGACCAGAACCGGAAGACCTGAGAGGTCTGGAAGGTTCATACAACAACAGCAGATCTTTAATGTATTGTGGTGCTGAGCCGTTCAGTGATTTATAAACTAACAACAGTATTTTAAAGTCTATTCTTTGAGCTACAGGGAGCCAGTGGAGGGACTTTAAAACTGGTGTTATGTGCTCTATCTTCCTGGTTTTAGTGAGAACGCGAGCAGCAGCATTCTGGATCAGCTGCAGCTGTTTGATTGATTTGTTGGACAGACCTGTGAAGACGCTGTTGCAATAATCAATACGACTGAAGATGAATGCATGGATGAGCTTCTCTAGATCTGGCTGAGACATCAGTCCTTTAATCCTGGAAATGTTCTTCAGGTGATAGAAGGCCGACTTTGTAACTGTCTTTATGTGGCTCTGGAGGTTCAGGTCAGAGTCCATCACTACTCCCAGGTTTCGGGCCTGATCGCTGGTTTTCAGTTGTAATAACTGAAGCTGTGCATTGACTCTAGATCTATAACTCTAGATCGTTCCTCTTTAGGTCCAAAAATAATAACTTCAGTTTTGTTTCTGTTCAACTGGAGAAAGTTTTGGCACATCCACACATTTATCTGTTCTAAGCATCTGTTCAGTGATTGGATGGGCTCTGAGTCACCTGGTGACATCGTAATGTAGAGCTGTGTGTCATCTGCATAGTTATGGTAGCTAATATTATTTCCTGTTATAACCTGAGCTAGTGGGAGCATATAAATATTGAATAAAAGGGGTCCTAGGATTGAACCTTGGGGTACCCCACATGTGACCTTTGACCTCTTTGATGAAAAGTTTTCAATTGAAACAAAGAAATCCCTGTTCTTTATGTAGGATTCAAACCAGTTTAGCACTGGACCGGAGAGTCCGACCCAACTCTCCAGTCGATTCAGTAATATATCGTGGTCAACAGTGTCAAAAGCTGCACTGAGGTCCAACAGAACCAGCCCTGTGGTTCTGCCACAGTCCGTATTTATATGGATGTCATTGAACACTTTTACGAGGGCGGTCTCTGTGCTGTGGTGAGCACGAAAACCAGACTGGAAGGAGTCAAAGAGGTTGGTTATAGTTAGGAAGCTAGTTAATTGTTTACACACAGCTTTTTCAATAACTTTGCTGATGAATGGGAGGTTTGTATGTGTTGCAACACCCTTTTGTTTTCTACCCTCAAGCACTTAACGTGATCTCCAAGTGTTTTATCAAAGCTTCTTATATGAACGCGCAAATAAGTGCTCTCTTGCTTTGATGCATATAAGGTTGCTGAAAAGAATTAATATGAATGAAAAGAAGAAGAAAAAAACATATTTGTAGTTTTGCCTTCTGTTCATAAATGTGTGTACAATCCAGACTTAAAAGTTATCCATCCGTCCAGCCATGGAAGTAGTAGGTCCAGTAGGAAAAATCTGAATCGCTATTGTTGAGTTCCAATTTCTGGACCTTCCCCAGGGTCTTCTCGCATTGGGACATGCCCGGTAAATTTTCAAAGGGGGAAGCATCCATGAGCAAACCATTTCAAATAACTCCTGCAGAGAAGCTGCAGCTCTACTCTAAGCTCCTCTGGATCAGGAGCGCCTAGTCTAAGGCCGAGTCTAGTCACCCAACAGAAGAAGCTGCTTATGTGTGAGATTGTGTTTTTTCAGTCGTTAACCATATATTATGACATTAGGTGAGGGTCAAAATATAGAAAACCAGAGTAAATTGAGAGTTTTGGTTTAGCCGTTTCCTCACTATGAAAATCTAGAGAAGAGCAAATGCGACTGCAAATGAGCCCCCAGTTTGTCTATTCATCTCTATCCTACTTCCTCCCATTAACAAGACACTAAGATACTTAAACTATTCTCCTTGAAACAGAGACTGGCTGCTTACCAAAACACAAACCACTGTCGGACTAAGACCTCCATGGTCATAAAAACGTTTCAGCACAGAATGTAGAATCGCATCATCTGCAAAAAGCAAAGCTCCAGATGTTTCTGACTACATTCACTTCATCATGAAAACACTAGATGAACTTGTTCCCAGTTGTGCTATTGAGTCATAAATTCTCCTAATCTTCAAAACAACGCTTCAAACTTTACTGAATATTAAAGTTTATCTTTGATGACTTTGGGCCTGATCACTAGTCAAGTGATTGTACTTTATTTTGTCCTGCTGATCATTTGCATCTTATTCTTGCACTTTTATCTTCCTCTTCTCCCAGTAAACTGAGGCAGATGGCTACTTTGACCAAGTCTATTTGACATCCTTTTCTATTTAACCAGGCAAACATACAAAAATAATCAATGTCTAATCTTGAATACCTGGCTGTGTCATTGTGTATATTTTTCTTTCTCATAAATAGGTGGAAAAGTTTGTCTCAAAGAGGTAATAGATCAAATCTTATTTTATTTACTCCAGGGAGAGTTTTATAGTGCTGCATTTTTATATCCCTGTTACTACTGAATGTAAAATTGTTATACGGGCACCGGGAGGAATGGCAAAATGTTCTGGCAGACTGAAAAAAAAAGTTTAAAAGAAACAGAAGAAGAAGAAGAAGAAGAGACAACACGAGAAATAATGCAAATAAGCATTACTCTCCTTCATAAAGACATTATAATTAAACTTGATGAACAACATAGGTAAAATCTACACCAAACATACAAACTTCCCCACACTTTAAGTTCAATGCAAGAAACTGAAATGGTTACTGTTTAAAGTTGCATAAGTCCCAAGTTCTTGCAAGAACTGTGAGCTTGACTCCTGTTTTTTTCTGTTAGGAGATCAGATTTGATTTTTCTTTTTTCCAAACTGTGGGTTGAAGCCAAACTCCATGCCCGTAAGACTGTGGAAGTGCAAAAGTTGAGGCTGCATGTCAGATTTGATATCCATATAATGTCTTGTTTTTAAATGTGAGTTTATTTTGCATTGTGTTTTTTGATTAATGGGCCAAGTTCTTTGGCTTCTCTCACTAAAGTCAAGTAATATGTCGAAAAGGGAAATTTTTGTGACTTTTGCTATTGTTTCTATTGGTTTTTCTTTGCGTAAGTGCTAACATTTATTACAGAGGTTGACTTATGTTTCTGTTATACAGCTTTAGGGCCTTTCAGAGTGTACTGTCAAAATACACAAAAGCTGTATTGCCCCGAAATGGATTATTGTGAACCCTGAATCTCTCTTCCACTGACTCTCAGAGGGTCTCTTCTCCTGAGTGGTCTAGTTGTTTGGTCTTTTATTTCTTGTGCTTTGGAGCATAAACACTATCCATCTGTCCGTACATTGTTCATGTCTGCTTATCCTCGCAGGCTGGAGGAAAGGAGGCTGGCAATCCCCAGCAACATTTAATTTTACAATTTAAAACCCAACATTATAACCTTAATTAGACAATGTACTCCTTCTGATTCATCAGATGTTCTGAAGAGAAAGCTTGTGATTTGAAAATGCGTTAGCGTTAAATTAGCAGAAAATAAGAACTGTGGAGGTAACATTATCTACAGTTCATATTTTAGTCAACTAAGCTTTCTGGGATGGCCAACATGTAATGCTGTGCAAATTCAAACAATCTCAAAAGGAATTACCTTCCATCCATCCATCCATTTTCTGTACACCCTTGTCCCTTAGAGGGATCGGGAGGGGTGCTGATGCCTATCTTCAGCTAACGTTCCGGGCGAGAGGCGGGGTACACCCTGCACAGGTCGCCAGTCTGTCACAGGGCAGAATTACCTTCCCTCTGGTACATTTCTCTCTGAAAGGTCCAGGGTAATATCAAATTGCCATATCTTTCTGTCTGAGCCATTTTCTGGTGTGAATTTTAACCTGACTAATCTATTTTCACCCTTTCAGTTGTACTGCAAACAGAGGGGGAAAAATAGGATGTAACAAAAGTGGCTTCTTTCCTAGAAAAGATTCCAGTACAGTTAGATACAGTCACTTATACTGCCTGTACGTCAGTAGCCAGAGAAGAAACTGTCGCTAAATTGTTAATTAATATCCTGTATATAACTAAAAAAATCCATGTACTACGCAGGTACGAAGCAGGTGCAACATTATAGCACTTGTGATAGCTTATTTACTAAAGATAGCTTATTTACTAAACTATAAAAAGAAAGATAAACTACATTGCAAAAATGGCAAACTGACTTCAGCATTGTATATTAGTAATTTGCATGGTTTGCACAATTAGCTAAACAAAGCATCAGTTTCCATTTTTATTCCCTCATTTCATGTCTTATCTTAACCTATGAATTTCCAAAATGATGCAGTAACCAGTCAATGTAGCTGAAAATCTCCCAATGCCTGTCCTTTTTCTTAAAAAAAAAAGGACAAAAATTTAAATAAGAGACAAGACCAATATAACTTGAATATTTACAAAACATCCATCCATCCAGTCGTCCATTCATTTTCTTTAAACCCTTGTCCCTACTGGGGTTGGGAGGGGTGCTGGTGCCTATCTCCAGCAAACGTTTTAGGCGAGAGGCGGCGTTCACCCTGGACAGGTTGCCAGTCTGTCGCAGGGAATGTTTACAAAATAAAAGAGGGAAATAAATGTCCAGCAAAACTTAAACCTAAGGCACATTTGAACATAACTAAAAAAAACTTCTCTTCATTCTGAAACTATGTTGGCACAAAACACCACTAAGTTTCAGAAAAACATTTCACCAAAACCAATTTGATAAGTCAAAAGAGGTTCCAGTCCTTTGCTAACTGTCTTCTCAGTGATTCAATGAAGCCACAATTTCCAGATCTCCCCATCCACATACCAAACAGAGACCAACAGTGCATCCACAGTCTTACACATTCATTGTATAAATCTTCTTCCTACATGGTAAGTCTGAGCATCACCCCAGGCTGTGAATATGCATGCATATAAATAGGAGTCCCATTGTGCAAATAGGAGTTTCTCCTGTGCGTCCTTGTTTCTCAACCATATGTGCCTCGCCATGTCTATGTGCATGTCTGTTTATTTCATCCAGAAATCTTCACCCAGCAGACTGCAATGCAGTGTCTCAAATGTCGATCCTATAAATGATATGAGCAAAGGTGCTTGAAACTGGAGGGGTGGCAAAGGTCACTCAAGCATGTTTGGAAAAGGTTGAACAGGAAAGTACAAAAGGAACCCATAATGAAATTCCTTTCTTTCTAGTTCATGAAACCCTAGTGAAAGAGAAAAAAAATGTAGTTTGTTCTCTCAGTTCACAGAACAACACTCTGGTTTGTTCCCCCAGCTGCTGCAGATGCACGCAGTGGCTGACTGATGGTTTGAAAGGACAATGTAATTGGGTTTTGTAAGAGCCTCTTCCCTGGGGAACTGCCCCATGTTTGCTTGTGTGATATCTGTGACACAGAATGGCCTTTTCTGTTCAAAACTTCTGAAATTTAGATGAGAAAAAACTGATCGTTCAGAGAAGATTTGTAATAACCATTGTGGTTGATAGTAGTCAAATGGCTATGATATTGACACATAGGTAGCTAGTAATTTGTCAACATAAAAATAAATAACTAATTTGTGTGTTGCCTTTTGCTAAAGCCATAAAAAACATGGAACAAAAGCTGTTATTTGAGAAAGAATAAATAGACACGTGAGCTCACGTAGCACCATTTCTCTTCACAGCAACCCCGGGAAAGTCATCTGGCTGGCACAAACTTAACATTCTGGTAAACAGAAAGAAAACCCTCTCCTTTTTTGTATTTCTCTAATCTAATCACAGTGATCTTGGGCAACATGCCCAGGATACACAATGCAAAAACCACTGTGAGAACAGGATTTTTAAATTTTTTTTATAAAACAGTAGACAGGAATGCATAAACCTCACTGCTTAACTGTCTTTTGATTTTGTTAAACATGTTGACACTCGATTTAGATCTTATCACATGTTATTTGAGAGTTTAACCGTTTCAAACCACTTGAAGTATTCAGAGATATTTGGCAGTTTTCAACACACTTCTTCTAATCTAATCACTAATCTAACTTAGACTTGGTTGCCATTTTGACTTGGTTGTCTTCGGGTCTTTTTAAACACCTGAATGCTTAGTCTCTATTTATTGATATCAACATTAAGTAAAATTGTTACCTTTTACTTCAACCGACTAAGACAAAATTCTAAATACCCAAATAGAATTTACTAGATTATATGATTTGGCCAAAATAAAACTGTTCCTGAGCAGATGAATAGATATAAGTCAGTTTCAAATATATCTTTGTCAATAAGACGTGTGCAGAATGTGTTTTGTTTTCTTTTCTTTGTTACAAGTTGCTCAGCATTATCTTGGTTTATTTTTAGTTTGAGCAGATATCATTACACTTGTTTTGTGTAAGTGCTAACACAATGGCTAGGCCAAAAATTTCATTCTTGTGATAGGTTTTTGATTCAATATCAGACTGATTATGAGTGTAATTTATGTACATTAATATAGTGTAGATTATGACACATACCCAAACACTAACATCCATTAAAGCATGTACTGTTAAATGTAAATCAAGAGGTCGATATTCAAAGTAAAGAAAACTTTGGAGCCAAGAATTTTTGACAGGGAGAGAAACATACTTTATTAATAGTAGATATGCTGACTTGTCAAAGTATGAAAAGCACTATTGTAGTAAATGAAATTAATGATGGCAAAGTTCTCATTAGTTCCTCTAGCTCTTTATAGTCTCTCACAATGTCTTGACAATGACCCAGCATGTTCACCAGCAGGACCCGACTCACGCCCCCCCATCTCATTTCCAAATTTGCACACACTGTAGTTCCCCACTCAAACTCTTGCCTTTCATAGCCATTTCCACCATATATGAGAGCAGGACAAGAGAAGGTAAAAGGCATTAACAAAATGAGGAGTCCTTCCTTGAAAGCCATCATTTTAAACTGATGTCAATTAAATATGACTCGTGACCCAGCTGAATAATCTAGTCATTGTTTTATTGCAGCCCAATGTTGTATTTTATCTTTATGGTTTGTTAGATGGGCATTGGATATATTGGTGACAAAGTGTGAGTCGCATAATCAAATTTATAATTTGAGATTAACGAGCCACGTTTGCTTCAGATGTCCCGATGCCATTAAAACCTCTGAAACAGATTCGCTGGCGTGTCACACAAGTTAGAGGGAAGCAGACTAAGTGGTCTTTAAATAATTGTTTTTGTGCAATGTTTCTTGATCATTCAGTGACCTGAGTCCTTTTTCTTATCTTGCCCTTTCTGTTGGATTTAGATCTTGGGACTGATATGCCCATGAAAGAGGGCTGATTTTGTGTCTACTCAACAGTTTCTATATTCATTTGAATGTAATTTTGTGGTATGGTATGTTTTCAGTTTACTACAGGAGAAGACCAGATTGATATTTAAAATATTCTGTGATTTCAATGATGGCACGCAGAGTTCATGGGGCTGTTTCAAAGAAAAACAGGCGCAGGATCCCCATTCCTCAACCATACATAAGTGCAGGCATGTAGTGCTATATAAATATTAGTTCTTTCTTTAACATTTAGACTCCCTGTTCTCTTTTCCTTCTCTCTCTTTTGTGCCAGATAATGCAGCTGCAAAGAAAGAGCATTTTTTGCAGATGGAGGGGAGCCATGTCAATTCTCAAACCTCCAGCTGTTTTTTTTTTTACAAAGTGAGGTACTTTTGAAAATATTTGTCATAAAACGATGGAGAGAGAGGACGAGGACTATGAAAACAGAGAAAAGAGAAAAATCATAAAATATTAGTCAGTCATTATTAACACATTTTTCCAGCTGTGACTGGTCAAAATCCACATTGTGAAGCAGGTTCCATGTCACCCTTAATTAGCAGCCAGCTGGCTGCTTTATAGCATTGAGTGTCACTTTATGAGTCAGACCTTTGAGAAAGTGAAAAGAATGGCAAGAATGTACGTGCAGCGAGATATATGCCAATAAATCGCCTGGAATCAGCCAACATCTGACCTGTTGACAGCATATCAGAAAAAGAAAAAGTATGATTTTCTTTCTTTTATCAAATGTATCCAAACTATTACATTTCACTATTTAAGGTCAGTAAACAGATTAACTGATAACATATTTTTGTTTGAGCCTAATAACAAGAGAACTTAACATAATTAACAAAAACCTACTTAATTGAGGGAAATATTTTTTAAAACTCCTGTATTTTTTTATTTTTTATTTTCCGATGTATTCAAAACTATTGTTTCAATTCAACAGGTGGTCACTCATGCACAAAGCAAGCCAACAAAAAAGACATTTGAGGCTCTGATAAAAACCTCAAAAGTAGAAATCATCCAGTGTTACCCTTGACAAAATTTAAAGAATCCTGTAGATAATATGATTTCTCGGTATATCAGCCTGTAAAATTCAAACACTGATGATGACACAAAAAATATTTTGTGAATGCTGTTACCTGCTGTTTAATAGATAAAGGCCCACACTGGTGTAATGGCAAGACGCTACAGTTATCATATCTAGTTATACAAAAATGCATGGTTGTCCCCTTTTAATGTTATTTTGATAAAGCCGTGGGGTGTTGCAGTGGCCAGAGGTGTCGGCAGAAAGAGGGACTCGCACAGGAGGAAAAAATAAATAAAAAATAGGAGTGTGAGAAGCCCCCAGATACAGAGAAAAGTGGTTGTGTTTGGAGAAGATAAGGCCAAGGAACTAAATCACATAGTAAGCGAGGTGGTATGCTATTAAGCAGGACAAATATGCCTATTCAAACAGCTACTTTCACAGCCCAAATGAAAATACGCCAGGGCAAGAGACGGAGGGAAGAAGCGAGGGAGAGATGAGGAGGGTTACAAGAAGGAGAAGACAGGGAAGGGTAAAAGGGGCAATGGAGGGAAGGTGCCAAAGATGGATTGTTCCCAACAGAGGCAAGGCAAATAGATAAAACAGAAAAGGCACCATTTCATTTGTCTAATTATATTTATCTATCGCTTGCTCACAAACAAACAAAAGAGACAAATGGTCCTGACTGAATAAACTAAAGACTGACTGGGTACAAACAGACATGAAGCCACACAAAGCGCAAACACACATTTTAACCAAAGGCATGCTGCAAGAACATGAAAACATATCCAAGGGAAGGCAAAAACTAAAAGCAAGAGCAGAAAATACAGGAAGTGAGAATAGTGGTGAAGAAATGAAAGAAACACTGAGTGCGAGGAAGATAGTAGGGCTAAGGGCACAAGCCAGATTGACACTGAAAAATTAATGCGCAATTGCAAAGAGGGATGTGAGCAAGACAGAGATGGAAAGGGAATGTTTGAGTGACACGAGGATGCAGGAAGAGAACATTGGCCCCAACGGTGACAGATTTAGGGTTATGGTCTATGCGCTACCTCACAATCACACATTCAAATTTTCCAGATGTCTTCCATTTCATTTCCTTTTTATTCAAGTTTGGGTTCTGACACTTTTTCTCCCTTTCTATTCCTATTTCATGCTTTCTTGTTTAACTTCTCCCATTCTCTTTCTCCTCTGTGACTTGTTCTGTTTTGGTGTTACTGGATCTCAGTGCTGCGCTTCGCAGACTTGCTCATGACATACAGGCTGACCGATTGGAAAAGTGGGTGGGATTGTCTAATGTTGCACTAGATTGATGTGCAGAAACTGTTGCCTACTTAGAATCAGGATCAAACACACATTACTGTTTACAATAGGGCTACAAGATATTTGAACATTTTGTGACAGCAAAAATATTAGTAAATATTGCGATAGTGATACGAGTCACGATACATTAATATTTTCTTCTTTCCTCACAAGTTCATAACACTGGGGATGTATTAATCAAGCGTTATTGCACCCCAAGCAGTCCTTTGCTATATGAATATTGCACACATGATATTGCCATGATGATATTCTTGCAATGTGTTGTGCAGCTGTAGTTTACAGTCACTTTCTTATAAAGCTCAAAGACCGTTTCATCAGTTATTCATTTTATGTCGTAATCATTTGCTGTTTTAAAATTGCACAATTTTTATTTAGTATGGTACTTAAGTTTTTACTGCTATTTGTCATGCATTCTTAATGTAATATTCTTTGAACTAATTTCTTTTTTTTTCTCTCTTAAACAGTTTGAATTACTCTATGCGTGAATGGTGTCATACAAATATAGTTAAGTTGCCTTGTGGATCATTCTCTGATTTGGCCATTAGTTTTCTGAATGTCTCACACCGACTCTTGCACATGAAGGCACACATGGGCCCTCCAATGACTGTTCATCTTCGTAGATCTGATTGTGTCAATTTGTCTCAGTGTCACGCCACTTTCCAATTTGCCATCTGCCTGACAGGATCTTATTGATTGGCCCACACACTTGTCATTCTTCCAGTCTCTCGCCCTCCCATCCAATCTCCACATCTCCATTCGAGAATAGTTTTCACATATCCCCTCTCCTTACACCTCCATACATCCCTGCTTCCTCTCTTTCATTATCACACCTCCTTTAACACGTATATGTCTCCATCTCTCTGCCCTTCTCAACTCGATTCCCACATCCCAACCTCACTTCTTTCCCTTCATTTCACTCTGAGCTTTATAGTACACACAAATCAGAGCTATGGGCTTTTATGCTGTGATCAGTAACCCAAATGGAAATGCAGGCATAATAGTGATTACCTGTCATAGCAAGGCTTTGCTTATAACAGCACAGGAGCATCCATCGTTGACTCGAAACCACAGACTAACAATCTTAACAGCCCCTGTAACTCTTACAATTCTTCCCAGTAGTCGGGATCTGTGTTGCTCTCTTCCACGCCTGAAAAACTTTGGAAATTATTATGAAGTTCAATTTCGAATGATGAACAGGGAAGGAGTAAACCAAATCAACCCAAAGGATACAAAAAAACACTTACTGAAGTTTCTCTTTCTTTTTACCTCTACAATTTTCCTCCCTGCATTTAACCAGCCATCGCTGTCATTCGGTGTGCTGCAGTTTTCCATTTTATATAGTTATTTTTACATATACTTTGAAGTGTATTCCTACATAACTATGCGTGTGATTCAAAGTCTCCTGGGAAACATGCTGAATTTGGAACTCCATCACATATCCTGCTGACAGACAAATCTTGTCACTGTGCAGGAGCAATCTATCAATGTAAATGCACTCTATTCATTCAAAGGAGAGAAAAAAAAATCATTTTTCAATTGTTTGCTTCAGAAAATAACTGAGGGAATTTCCAGATATGTTCCATTTAAGACAATGCACTCAAAAAAAATATCTAGCCCTGTGTGGTTGTGTTTAAACCCATCTGGCTTTTATGTGACAGACCAACACAAAGTTGCACATAATTACTGAAGTGGAAAGAAAGTGACATAACATTTTTAAAAAACACAAAAATTAGAAAAGAGTAGCATGTCTGAAGGTGCATTCATCCCCTTTTATTCTTATATTCCTAAACAAAATCAACTGTTCACCAACTGTTCAGTTTAAATCTAGCCTTTTTGTGAAGGCCTCAGTATTTTTGTCTTGTATGACATTGTGGAGAAGCTTAATGTATGGGCTAACCCATAATGCCATATAAAAAACCTCAGAACATTTCACAAAGCAGTGTTCATTCCACCACCTAAAAATTAGAAATTGAACAACTGCAAACCTGACTGTCCACCTAAACTAAAACTCCAAACAGGAAAAGCACAAGTGAGAATTCTCCACTTGCCTGTTTAGACACTAATCTTGCTTTCAGAGTGCCACACTCAAATATTTTTGTTTTTTTTCTCTCTCTTTGACATCATTAGAAAGCTTAGAATCCACACTTTCAGAATCTGTAAATAACTCAAAATACCCCCGGGAGGAGACTTGTTCCTAGTTTTGTCGTGCCCAGTCACATATATTTATGTGTTAAAATGACCCAATAAATCCAGACCAAAGTCCAGTTGTGAATCTCTAAGAGCTCTTGAGAACTGCTGTCCGCACACACTCCATCCAATAGCTGACTAAGCTTCAGCTATTTTACAAAGTCGAGTGGGCAAATATTACAAAGTAATGCCTCTGGAGGAGAGAATCCATATGCACAGTTTTATTTATGAAAATAATGATTTTTCCTCCCCTTGAAAATGGTAAAACTACTCTGTCCTCTATATCCCAATATAAAGCCTTTAGCTGTGTGAATATAACGTGATACAATGTGAAAATGATTGCGGGGTTGAATACCTTTGCAAAGTACTAAAGACTCAACACTAAATGTGCTACAGGTATTTTCCTCTATTCTTTGCATTGTGTTATTCCTTGTTCTTAATATAAAAAACCCCATCAGGTTAAAATTCAGTGTCAGGTTTGTATATTATGTCAACAGTTACACAGTGTGCTCATCAGGAGGAATCGGATGATGCAACAGTTACAGATTCTGCATGCGCTATTTCAGCCTCTTTTTTGCATTCAAGGTGTAAAACTGTCATCATTATTAGTTATTTTTTACAAGAATCTGTTCTTTTATGGTTAATGCATAAAAATGATGAAAAGGCTCTTATCTTCAAATAAAAAAAAGGAATGCGATACAGGAACAGAGCCGAGCACAGATGTTTTTCCCATTGCTCATTTCCAGTGTCTTATTTGTCAGAACAGATCCACTAGGTAAATAATCGCAAGTTTTGTACCATTGTACCATTTGAACCCATTTCAAAAGAGCTTTTGTCATTTGGCTTTTTTGGTCTATTAATCCTGAAGAGTGTTGTTTTTATAAGCCTATTACCTTTTATTATTTTCCGTTTTCCAGGAATGTTACCCTGACAATCCCTTTGCCATTTTCTACCCTGTGCTTAGTCATATTTAGTTGTTAAAATAAAGCACACATTGCCAGAACCCTTTCCAGGATTAGTGCGTAATGTCATGATGCAATCCCACACCTTTTTTTTTCTTCTGACAGTAGCTGCCATAAAGCACAATGTACCCAGAGAGAAGATACACACAGCAGATGACATGTCGTCATGATCAATCAAAGCCTGGTGAGACGTGGAGAATAAAGAAAAGGCCCATGTAAGGCTGTCAACTAAGTGATGTCTGCCGAATGCAAGCATTGTTAACTTTGCAGCTATATGGAGACCCCTCAGGCCTGATATTTCATAAACGGTTTCTATTCACACATATAGTTTGTTGAAAAATATGTTAGCCTCTTTAGAGATTTCTTCTGTTTTTTGGCAAACTTGAACATTTGATTTAATCAAACTTTTTTTTTTTTCTGCCACAGAAAGACACCTGAGTAACCAAGACCAAATTCAATATGAGAAAAAGCTAACCAAACCTGCTTTAATGTGACTTAAGAGCTGGTTGTCCCATCCTTGGTGGCAACAACTGACATCATGCCTGTGCAAAGATTGTTTATCATGTAGAAGATGTAAAATCAATGACAATGTACATGTAGAAAAATGTCAAATTAGCACTTTTAAAAAATAAAAAAACGTGTAGTTATATTATGTCCAGTGAAATTAACATAAGACCACTACAAAAGGTAAAAGAAAAATATATTTTCACTGTTGGTTTTAAGGACCCCAACTGCTGAAATCACATAGATATGTAATAACACATATAAATATGTAACTGCAAATGATTTGCAAAACTGAATATAAGAACATTTCTAGTGTTTTTTAAAGCTGCTATAAGCAAGGGTAACACAACTCATAAATTTATTACAATAATAATACAGAACAAATTACAATCTGAAACCTGAACCTGAACAGCAGAGGCTCATATATTTTGTTGTCTGATTTTACAAAGAATAAGCAGACCAGTAGGTAACATTTTAATAGTCCAAGAAACCTACATGCGCACATCTATTTTTACAGATCAACTAGAACATTCTGAAGAGTGTAAACATCTGGCTAAAAACCATTTTACTTGGAATAAACCATTGGGCTGCTAGAGGACATTGGAGGCAGAGGACTATTAGTGTTGTTTTTTCATACAGCAAGGAACATCTTAAGTCTTTATTTCCATTTTATAAGGTCTGAATGAAGCTACAAATAATTCCTGCTCGAGTCCGCAGTGAAACATCTGCGACATAGACACAAACATTTACTTTTTATTTGCATTTTACATTATTGTTAACATGTTTAAAGAAAGGTAAAACCAACTTTTGAAAAAGTTGATCATAATAATTAAAACCAGTAACTGTTTCATCCCTAGTGTGCAAGCTAATGTAATATAAAGTTTGGGCAAGAAGTATACACAGAACAAATATAAATGTCACTGCAATATTAAAGCTTGAGCTTTAATTTAGTTTGGGATTTGTTGGATCAAATGGATTAAATCTAGGAAGATACCCACTTAAACTCTACTCTATTCATCAGTGCAGAAGGAGTCAACTTTCCGAGCCCAGGTTTCTTATTAGTAAACAAAGAACAGTCTGTATAACAGGACTACAGCTGGAAATTCTGAGAAATGTGTGCAGATCTTTGAAAAAAGTCTTAAAAAGAAATGCCTTAACAGTTGCTGTCTAATCATTTTTAAAATATTTACATTTTTCTAAACACTAATTTTTTATAGAATGTATTTTAAATTGATTCTGACTGTACCTTTACATGCAAGGCATGCATTTCTCCAGGCCAGTATTGCAAGGAAGTACTGCAAGTCTAAAATTACTGCAACTACTTCCTGTTCTGGAAAGTAGTTACAAAGAATTGAAAAGAATCCAGAAGAGGATTTTGAATAATTAGTTAGTACTGAACTGGTTCAATGCTAACATTGATCGAATAACACGTGATATTTACTTTTCTTAGTGAAAAAATGTGTGGTGTTCATGACTTTTTTCTCTATATTTGAATACAAAGCAAATTATGTAACTTCTTAACACCGTTATTTTTAGGAGGCATTAGAGAAACAATAATTTTGACTGACAGGAGAAGACGGTTGTGCATCTAAATTACACTTTTTCTGGTGCAAATAATTCATCATTTGGGTCAATCGGTCATCTGTGAAATCCAAGAAATTCAAAAAAATGCTTGAAACATTCATGGAGGTGTTTAGGTTAATGACGAAGCAGCATTAATTTTAAAAAGAGGTCAGTGAAAGAGAAGGAAAGAAATAAAAGATTACCTTTATAATAAATCACACTTGTTCCTTACCATTAATCAGTTCTTCTTCACTCTTCAAGTGCCTCATTTCATGGGCTTCGTTTTGTGTGTGTGGGGGGGTGTGCATGTGTGTGTGTGTGTCATCCCTCCGTTTTGTTCCCACTCATGAAACCTTTTTTATTATATTTCACGACCTGCTATATTTCATCATGTCTCATAAACGTGAGAGCAAAAACTAAGAATAGCGGGACATTTATTAAATTGTTTTTCCTCCCAATGCAGCCAAATCAATCAGCAGCAGCAGCAGGAAATTCAAATCTAATTCCTCCGACGAAGTATGGATGTAAACACGTCAGTAATCAAAGCCAGCTGATTCAGGTACAGTCCTCTGCAGTGAACACACCTGAAATAGCTGACTTTGAACTGAATGTCATCTTTTTAAAGTTGCTATTTATAAACCACATTTGCATGCGAGTCCGGTGGCACCATCACTGGATGCATAACGAGTAGGCTTCATTATTATTACATTACAGGCTTCCTGCAGAGAAAAGCAACCGCCCATAGAAAATGAAAAGCAGGTAAAAGGAATAGATTTAACCAAGAAATGCATAGCAAAAATCTGAATAGTGTGGTGTGCTTGTATTTTCAATCACTTAAATGAAATAACCCCAAATCAAATAATTTTTAGTATAATTATAGCTGCACTACAGAAGCCTAGAAGTTTATTAAAGAACATTAGTGAACAAAAGGCAAATGAATATGAAACACAAAATAAAGTTTGAAAGAAGTTCAGCAGGTTATAAAACAATATGTAAAGTTCTAAACATCTCACAGAGTTCTGTTCAATACATTATCCAACTATAGAAAGTATTCAGTTCTACAAACCTAACATTAATATAGCAAAAAGGCCCATGGCAACCATGAAAAAGCTGCAGCGATCCACAGCTCAGGAGGGAGAATCTGTTGACACAGCGCTATTAGTCATGCTTTCCACAAATCTGGCATTCATGGAAGAGTGGAAGAATGACATTGCTTAAGAAAGTCTGCCACATATCATGTAGGGGCCACTACAAAATGTGGAAGAAGGTGTCAGGTTACAGGAGACCTAAAAATAAATTTTGGCTTATTCATAAAACACTGCAACACACCTTCCACACTCTGAAACATGGTTGTAGAATACTTTTTTTTACACCAAGGACATCAAAGCTGGTCAAAGTTAACAGTAAGATAGATCAGGCAAGACATTAGAGTGGTCTGACTTGGAGTAGGACAGTGAACCTACACATACAACCAAAGCTATAATGGAATATTTCAGATTAAGCATATGCATGTGTGTCAAAGTCCAGACCCAAATCTATTTGACAAACTGTGACAAAACTCAAAAACCAGTGGTCATAGATGTTCCCTATTCTATCTAACTGAACTTGGGCAATTTTGTCAAGGAGGATATGTTCTCTAAGTGTACAAAACCGTTTGGATTTTTATTTGTAAAACTGTTCAAAAAAACATGTGTCCTTTTGCATCTACTTCCAAACTGTACACTAAATTGTGTTGGTACATCGCTTAGAATCCCAATGAAATAAATAGATTTGTGTGGTTGTGCCATTACCACAAGTGAAAAAGTTCCAAGGATACTTTTTTTTTTTGTTTTTTTTTCTGGGCACTGTACCAAGAGACAGTTTCAACACCCAGTCTTTTACGCTCAAAATCTCCACCTTTATTAGGGATTTTCAAGATCAAAATCTATAATGCCACTACAGCTCAGAGATTCTGTTGTCAAATCGGCTGCTGCTTGTTCCTCCCAAGACAAACAGGCCTTGGCTAAGATAAAATTGGCTTTGAGCTGTTTGGGGGCAGATTTCATCTCCCTGTTAGTGGAGGAAATGTTGCCCGAGGCCGAGCAGCTGATCAATATTATCAAGGTGTATCTTCCAATGGAATCAATCACATCTGACAGCTTTCCAATGGGACTGAAACGCGGCCGTCTCCGATGACGAAGTGCTGAGACCCGCACAGGTCGCTAATAGGGCCATGCCAGTCCCTATTCAGGTCACCGCTTTTAGTTTACTCAAATGAATATTATGTATTAAAGACTAAATGTAAAGCTTTTTTTTCCCTTTTGCACTAATTTGACTGTTTTGCATTTTTAGAGATAAAACTAATCATCGTTTCACAGAATTTAATTGTAAACCGACTATGAAATGCACTTTTATCTTATTTTCCCTCTCAGGCATAATATCTCATTTCCACACAGTAAAATGTACAGCAATAGTCCTTTAATATATTAATACTCTATTCATGTCCCCGAAAAAAGGGGACACCTAAGGGCTTTGATTGCTGTCTGTAATCAGCCTCAAGTTTTCTTCCTTTCTAAGCAAATGCCACACTTCCAGGCTTCTGATGAAACAACAGGCTTTCTAATTTGGCATTAAATGTGTCGGCAGGTGGCAAATGAGTCTCAAAGCCTGCATGGCAGTTCCGCCAGCATGACCACCCACTCTAAAAGCACGGCCATCCTTGATGCAGGCAGCCTGTGACACTGCCATTGACCTGCTCCGTGTGCGGGGTTTGGCGAGAATCAGCTGGCTCTCGAGTGGAGCTTTGTTTGATGAGAGCAGTGCTGCTAAATGGGCGCGGCTCAAAATTATGCACTAACTGCCTCCTTTATCAGAACCCAACCATCCTTGTCCCACTCCTCTCACATCCCCTGGGGTTTCCGAGGTGATGAGAAAAAGAGCTTAGCCAATTGGGATGCTCAAGCATGTCAGGACTGTGCTTCCGATGTGTGTATCTAAAAGCAGGCAGGTGTGCAGTGCTTGCAGCCCAGGTTTCCCGTTCATCACCGCGCTCGGGTCTCAGGGCGCGGCTGGAGACACGGGTCGTCTCAGAGGACACTGATTGGCTCAGTGGGGAATGATGAGCTTGAGGTAGATGAGGTGGAAATGAACCAAACCTGACCCGTCACGCAAGTACACGCAACAAATACACAAGTACTGCTACATACACACTCAAACAGATAAAAGCTTTGTGGATATGCTTTAATTCAACATTTCATTTACAGTTAAATTAAATGCAGAGACCCACTTCATCAGCACATATATCCCACAGCTTGACAACACCATACAAACACGAGAGCTCATCGCTCTCATGTTTGTATTCCCTTGGGCTTTTTGCAGCTGTGCATGTTGATGTGTGATGATCTGACTTTTTTTTTTTTTTTTTTTATTAATTTCCCAACTTCCCACTGTGTAGATGCATGAGTGGTTTATGTTCCTGTGTGATTCTAGTTTCTGGTCTGTGTGTCAGTGAAATATTTTATCTTGCCAAGTTGTATCAGGTTTATGCATCTACATTTGGCTGCAGATGGAAGAAATCTTTGATGTTTATGAAGGTCCGGGTGCTATGTATGTGAAAAATCATTTCTGCTTATGTTTCTGTACTCTAGTGTCTGTTGTGTGAATATATATGCAAATACCTGTGCCTTTCTAAATACCTCACATGCTTTATCCTTTGACTTTACAAATGCTGAGATTATGTTAAGGAAAACTTGGAAAAACTAAAAAAAACAAAGCTAATTCTGAGGTGTTGTGCAGTGCTTGGAAGTTATTTCAAACAAGAACTTGGCTCACACAATTCAGGGAAACTTCTACTTGCAGGAGCATCTCTTCATATAAGAATATAATTTAAAGGTGTATTCTCTAATTTCCATCAAAAAATCTTAACTCATATAAAATGTATTTACTACATACAAATAATTTGAGTGTTTATCGATGAGACAAAATCCCAATTCCAAAAGACTGCGATACTTTTTTATTAAAATACTGCAATATATGCAACCCTATTTATAGGGTTAGGCATCCACACTTTGAATGGCAGCAATACCTTTGACTGGTTGAATTGATTTTCAGCATCACTAATGGCCACACTTGGGTTTTAGAGAACAAAATGCTAAATGTCACTAGGAGTGTTGTGATGGTGGGAATGCTGATGGGGATACAGACAAGAGAACGATGAGTTTTCTTTGGACTACCTCCAAATGAAAGGTAAGACATCAAAGATTGTCTCAGAAGAAGTTGAGTGCGATAGAGGGTTGTATCCAAGGCAAATTGAAAGTTGTGTTGTAGAAATATGTGTATATAAATCATAAAAGTATTATGAAGTGAAGCCCATTCAGGATGGGGGAGATTCAAAACGCATGTGGTTGGATTAATTTCCTCAGGAGTCACTATCCACATACATATCATAGACATGAGCTACAACTGTGGTATGTCTTGCGTTAAGCCACAAATGAATTACAAGACTTCTAATATCTTAAAATTATAGCATGTCTACTTTTAGTCACGTAAAAGGTTTTGAACATCATTTAGTTACTTGCATTATGTATATCTGTTAGAAGTAAAAAATCCCTGCCAGTACAGAATAAATCTGACTGACCTTGTCAGCAATATTACAGTGTCAGTATAAAAGAACTGCATTGTGTGTAATGAAACACATATTTCTTTGCCAATGCTTAGGAAGTACATGGAAAAAAATATTTCGGTTCTTGCTTACTGACAAATGTAGTCATATGTAAAACTACACTCTATAGTCATAAATGTGTGTATACATACACATTTTCCCCACCATGTGTGAAAGTGAAAGGGCTTTGTGGTTTGTCTCCCCTATGGTTCCTTTAGTGTCTGACTGATTGTTTCTCTGCAACAAAGAAAGAAAACCTTCCAGCTATCTGCTGAGCAGCTTACATAAACTCCTGAAAAGACTAAAGCAAAACAAAACAAAAAACTCAGCGACTTCTGAAAGTGCAGATTGACAAATAAGTGCCTGCATTATTTTGTAGGTTTGTTCATACCCCCTGAGGTCAATCCATAAACCTCAGAAACTTTAAATAGTCCCTTACTTTGTCAGAAGCAGTTGGTAATTTCATAAAATTAACACAATGAAGTATTTTTTTAATCCTGGTCTGTCCCACACAATTACTATCACCCCCAGTGAAGATGTGCAAGAACTCTTAAAATAACTTTAACCTTTTATTGCAACAGCGTAATGTCACATTGAAAAAACATTATGTAATCTATGTTTCAGGAAATAATACATTTTTCAGTATAAATAATTTAAATAATTATGCTTTTTTCATTCAATAATGGGCATAAGAATTATTGTTCTTAACAATAGTCTTCTCCTACAACATTTCAAAAGGTTAGAAAATCCAGAGAGAGATCACAGAAAATTTCTCTTATCCTCTTCAATTCATCTCAATCCATAAGTTTGCTATAGCATTTACTGTAGGCCTAGGACCTGAGATGGCCATTAAAGGTGGCTATGGTCTTTCTGCTGAAATACCCTATGGCACTTGTAAAGGACAGCACATTTTCTTTTATTGAAAACATTGTGTTTGAAAGAGTTCTTTCTGCCACTCTAACATGGTTCCCTGGACCTTTGGAGGAGCAATGGGTCCACAGCATTACAGAACCTGCCATAACATTAATTGTGGACATCAAATTCTTTTAATTACTTGTTTTATGTCAGAACCATTCAGTCAAGCCTTTCTTGTTGAAAATGGTTGTATAGTTGTAACAGTTGTATAACTTTAGCAAAGCACGTTTCCAGTGAAAGCCACAGCAAGATCATTTAACCTCCACGATGGTAAGGCAGGAAAGACTTCCCTGACATGGCTCCTGAGTAACCAGTTAGGAAGTAGATAGCATCTGTTTGTTAAGGACACTTGGTGACCCCAAGATGCAACTCCTTACTGCAGCTCTCTTGGTCAACACACATGCTTTACTTAAATGGCAAGTTGTCTTGCCTTGTCATTACTAATTTGAAGATAGATAGGCTAAGGTAGAAACAGGGCCATGAATTACTATTTAAAAAGTTTCCCGAAACGCAGATCAACATTTATTTTTGCACAAGTTGTCAATGTGTGAAAAATGTGCTATGTTAATTTGACTGAAACGTGTGATACAGTTTTCTATTAGTCATGTCAGTAGGGCACAAATTGATTTTAAGAACAGCAATTCTAGTGTAGTCACACTGTCTCTACTGGTCTGTGTGGCTTTTCAACAAAACAGGTTTCTGGTGTACTACAAACCCATGCGTCATGTTTGCTTGGAAGCGTCAATCATTGCATGAGCAAGTGATAATTCATGCTGACCTCTGAATAACACTGTGAGCTGATTCAGGCCCTTCTTCGTGGTGTGTGCTACTACAACTACAGTGTAATGTCTGCTTTACAGTCACCCTGCCATCCAGCTACATCAATTATGCCAATAAGAAGGCTCCCCTGCCAACTTTCCACATATATTACAAAGTGTTGACACATCGCTTTTCTCCCTATTGTGTGATTGAAGTAGGAGATGCACTACTCACTCAAGTAAGACGAACTAATGCGACAAACTGAAGCTCATGCAGATCATTAAAGGGATATCAAGGATCAGTGTTGCCATCTTCATCCTATTCAGAACATTATTTCCCATCAAAAGTATTACTTGGTCACAAAAAGAGACACCACAGAGTGAGTGTATCTTCCTTTAAGAAACCGCCTTCCTGTCTGACAATCAAAAGGCAGTTTAAGGAAAGAAACACATAGGATGTTTCAGCAAATGAAGTAAAAGAGTAGGCTACTAGAGAAGCATCTATTAAATATGTAAATATTTAATATTTACTGAGTAGTTTGTCGAATAACACCACAAGTTCCGAGATTAGTATGAGCCATACAAGTCATATTTAAAATTGAATATCTGTTTAAGATCAATAAAAACAGATTTTTAAAACGGAAATGTCAGCCTAACTAAATGTATGACCATATACTGTGCAGTGTATACACTCAGTGTTTGGCTGGGGGTCTCTTTGCATGAATTACTTCATCAATGCTGTGTGGGATTAAAGTGATCAGCCTCTGCAGAGTTGTTAAAGAAAGCCCAGGTTCTTTAATAATGACTTTCAGCTCGTCATGCTTTGTTGAGTCTGGTGTCTCGTATCTTTTTCACGATAATAGCCCCTAGGCTTTTTTTGAGGTTTAGGGTCAGGGCCGTTTGCTGGCCAATTAAGCAAAGTGTTACCATGGACAATAAACCAGGCATTGGTGCTTTTGGCAGTGTGGGCAGGTGGAAAGTCCAACTGGGAAGTGAAAATCTGATCCTCCAAGAAGCTTGTCAGCATGAAGTGCTTTCAAGATTTCCTGGCATAAGACTGTGAAAACTTTGGACTTCATGAAACATGTACAATGCCAGCAGATAGCATGGCTTTCCAAATTATCACAGATTGTGGAAACTTTATGTTGGACCCTGAATCAAACTGGATTCTGGGCCCCTGGGTTCGTTCTGTAGACAGATCGGACCTGTTCAGACCTTGTATTATCACGCGTCTTTGCTGATCCAACTGAAAGTGGACCTCCTTAGCAATAACAATTCACAACTGTTATGAAAATTCATTCTTAGTGAATAGATCACAACTGCATGCTTTGCATGCAAATAAACACATGTTGATGTCACAGAATGGGTTATAAGCTTGTTTTCCTTTTTTGACCAGACCATCTCCTTCCATTAAATTTTCCATTAATATTTTTGTATACAGTATTCTGTAAGCAGCCAGTCTCTTTGGAAGTGGCCTTTTGTGGCTTATCCTTGTATCCTTGTGCAGGATGTCAAAGGCTGTTTGTTGGATAACAATCAATACATTTCTGTGTCTTATACAATTACAATTTTCTGAGAAACAAAATTTTTGAAAATAAATTAAAAAACAACTTTAAGATCTGATACACTGTAAGCAAGTTATATTTATATCCTGATGTACCTCACTCCTCATCCAATGACCACTGGAGATAGGCAACAGCCTCCCCGCGACCTTCCAAGGATAATAGCCAATGGTTGGATGGATATAATGAGTTTAATTTTCCCCCTTCCATTTGTTCGCCCATTCATTTACAAAACCTACTTATCCGTGCTGCTTTGCGGTGGGCTGGTGCCTATCGTCAGCAGTCGTTGGGGCACAGGATACCCGTCGGTCAGGTCACCAGTCCATCACAAGGTAACACACAGACACACAGGGCAAACAATGACACACACACTTTTACTCCTTATGGCTATTTCTAGAGTGTCCAATTAGCCTGACATGCCTATTTTTGGACTGTGGGAGAAAATCAGGGAACCTGATGAGAACCCACGCATGCTCTCTTATGAGAGACATCTTTTTTCAAAGTATCTTAGCTGAACTTTAACCAAACTTCCAAATTAAGTTTCTTGCACATTCTGTCTTTGAAAGCTGGCCAGGACTATAAATACAATCTATCCTAGGTAGAAATATTACTGGTGTCTAAGAGTGGGAGAGATAAACCATACATGGCCTCTGTCACCATCAATCTAAATGACCAGGAGCCCCACACAGCCTGTCATTTCTCTAACACCGGCTGGCCAGACAGGACTGAAAAGAGGACTCATAAAGTCAGCATAACTGGACTAAAGGTGAAAATGAATAGTTAGAAGACAAATTGAAAGATTTAACAAACAAAAAAGAATATCAATCCTCATAAAGTCCACGAAGTCACAGGAGGTGCTGAAAAACAGAGTCACTGTACAGTGGAAGGGTTGAAAAATGACGGCTGAAAAAAATAATGCTCATCCTGTAAGCTTAGAAAGACAGAAGAGAGATGCCGTCAGGCACCGAAGGAGAGAACAATTAGATTTATCTGCTCATTAACAGAAGGGATAATTGACTACAAGAGTCTGCAGTGATACACTAGGAGACAGGGGGAGAGGGAGAAAATGAGCCAGGGAGAGAAATGAGAGCAGGTGGAGGGAAAAAAAGACAGGAGGCAGACAGGGAAAAGATTGGGAAGAAAAGGGAACAATGCAGGGGAAATAAACAGGGGAAGGTGAAAAATGAAAAGAATGGAGAGAAAGGAGAAAGAAGGATGGCAGGGGGAGAAAATCAGCCCACGGAGACAGCTGAAAAAAAGGATTAGTGAGAGGAAAGGGAGTACTGGGAAGAGCAGGAGTAAATGAGAATAAATGTACAGCATTGTGTTTGTGCTGCTCTGTGCAAATTATGTCTACTCTTTTTATTTAGTTTCATTTTCTCAAACTTTTTTACTTCTGTTGTTTGACACCAAGGCACGTTCTCACACGTCTTGAGTATGGGAGGAACGAGTTTCACCCAAGTTGTAAGTAGAGACTGTGGGAATTCAAATTCAGCGAAACAGGGTACATTCTCATTCTCTCTCTCTTTCTCTCTCACACACACATACATGCACAATATAAAGCAAAGTACTGACTCCAAACCATGGCTGAGTAAGGCCTAATCATGGTCCACCTGCAGCCCATTTTCAACAACAGTTGCAATCAAATCAACACAGTTCCCAGAAAAGGGTGCAGTTCCCTGCAGATTGGCATGTGTGTCATTAGCGATTTCTGTTGAACAGTCCACCCCTCTGACAGGCATGTATTAGTTATTGAAGTTAAAATAGTTACTGATGTCAAAAAAGTGCTGCAATGATGGTGACAGAATCTTTGTCTATTCAACTGTTTTAAAGCTTTTTCTTACTGATTATGTTGTTGTTCTTACATGCAAAACGATTTAATGAAGAATATACATTCAGCCAGCAGTCATTTTCTTTGTCAAGTGTTGTTTAGAAGAAGGTGTAATTGCCGAATTGATTGCTCTCAGTGCAATTATCCAGACTTCCCACATGAGTTTTGTCAGGAATAATTACATTCAAAAATCAACTAAAACATTGTAAATTAACAAGATGAACTCTGCCTGTTGGAGCCTGGTTCTTCCCCTTGAAATCGGTGTTTAAGCGGATATGTATTTGGTGTAAATTAGGCATGGAGCAGTTTTGCTTTCAAAGTATCTCCCATTTTTAAAAAGCCATCTGTTTAAAACTATTTACATTCCCTGTTGTGCTGTTCTTTTAGCTTAAACAAGTTCCATGATGCTAAGCAAAAACTAAACTGCAATCTTGAAGCAAGGTGATTTCTCCTGACCCTAATTTCTTTTGTGAGCTGCTAGTCAGCTGTATACAACAGTCAAATGAGGGGATGCAATTGAGTTGTTTTTTGTTTTTCTCGTTTGAGGAACAAAAGTTTAAAATTTTACAATATTAGAGTCTGGGTACTAAAAGAACACCACTTACCATTCTCTTTAACATTTAGATCACATTCTATATAGAAATGTTTAGTGTCTTTTTGGCTCCAAAATACATATATGACACTTGTTGTACAATTCTTGCAATAGTTTTGGTAAATATAACATTCATACTAATGGCCAAACATGATCTAAATGTTACCCGAGTCTGACAATTAAGTCTGAATTAAACTCAATCTGTTCTAGAGCTAGTTTTGGTGCATTACTCCCAAACACTTCCTCTATGCATGCTAATTACAATAGACTAATGTTTAGGCGCACATCAACTTAAAAGTATGTAGACTACATGGTTCAATTCCAGCTTGACCTACGCCACAACTCCTGAACCACTTTAGATTGGTAACTGAGATTGCTGAATGACACTTTTTGTTTGCTTTTTCAACATAAATTCAAAGTAAGTTACCAAGCAGTGGGTTTAGGAAAGATAGAGAAGAGGCTAGTCCTGCCTCTGGGAAATCTCCATTTTTTATTTTTGTGTCATCTAAATTACCACTACGTTCTAATGTTTGCAGTTAGCTACATTAGTAGACCCATCAGACGGTCAAATAAAGGGCACATTTAAAACTGCAGATGAAAAATAACACAAGTAATTAGCATGCTAATTAGCTTGTAACCCTCCTAGCAATATTATATACATAGTGGCAGAGAACTACAGCTATCCCTAACAATATGTTCCTTTACTTTTATTTAATCTTTAAAAGCAGCTGGGATTAGTTCTTGTTACACTGAGAGGTGTGGTGTGGAAGAAAAAAACTCCTCAAAGTTGGCTGTAGCATAAACAAAGGTGGTTTATTAGGCCTCCTTCAGCACGGCTCACAGACAAGACAAAATGACATCTTCACAAGCTTTCTCCCTCTTTTGGCTCAGCCAACAGTCCTCTTATATACTGTTGTCCCCACCTTCTCAATTAACTGCCCAGCCAATCAAAGTCCGGCAAACATGGGCCTTTCTATAAAAGAGCTGGGTTTGAGGCGGGCCTCCTCTTTGGTAGGTTCCAAGATGGCCGCTACAAGGACACACCCAAAAGGTAACAAACATTTCACAAACAAAAGGATCACATACACATTCTAGAATTTAAATGTTACAGAAAATATTATTGCTTCTTAACATTTCTGTAAAGCATCTTCTTTATTTTTATAAAAAGCCATCTGTTTAAAGACTATTTAAATTCTCTTTTGTGCTGTTCTATTGTAATTTTCTACTATAAGATAGTAGAAATTAATGTGACACTTCATACAGAATATAGGCTCCTCTTAATTAATGACAAACATTCTTCCAGTTATATGGTTAGGTTTTCTATCTTTTCATCTATTCATTCGTCTACATTTCTTTAAACCTGACTGTATCCTTAAATTTCGGAAGTACACAGTCACCCACATTCTATGTAAAGCTCTTTGGGATTTCGAGCTCAAGAGAGAAAAAACTTTGACTTCGACTCCACGACGTAGAAGTCTGACTCTGAGCCAGACATAGCAAGGTTTTTGGGATGACTAGACAAGAGTCAAAGCTGTAACACGTCATTAAGGCTACATCACTTATTGATCCTATCGTGGTGGATGGAGCCCACACAAAGGAGGAATGACAGAAAGTAAAAGGCAAAAGAAAAAAATGCTAAGATCAGAATAGAAAGCCAGCCTTTGTCACCTCGTTCATTTGGTGGTATTTTATTTCTGCTGACGAGTCAATGAATCTCCAAGTAAAGCATCCATTACTCTCTGTTGCATCATGAATACAGCAAAGATAAGAAAGAAGTAAAACACGTGGGAGATAGAGAGGGTAGACAAGGAAAAGTTAAAACTTCCCTACCTCCTAGCACTGTGAGCTAAACTCACCTCATCTCTTTCTCATACTTTCCCTCATCTCATCAGGCACTAAAACTGCGTTGAATTGCACTTATACAGTATACTCTTCAAATGTTGGTTTTAAATTAGAAAATGCAATGGTGCATTATTGCAAATCGAATAAAATGTGTTGTGATGGCAGCTACGTGAACAGGATTTATTCCTCTAATGCAATTATGCATGCTGGTAATCAAGTGTTATATGTCGGGTTTTAATTAGAATATTCCTGAAGTTAATGAAACACACTCATATTTATATGCTTGAACTGCACTTGCACATATTAATAAACCTCCAGAGCCCCATCCACTCAAATCCCTGTTATTTTTTTCTCTCGTGAAGGTCACTTGAAAATAGTTATTTTTCTTCTTTTGTGACTTTAAAGGGCAAATGTGCAATAGTTTTAATATATATGGTAGTAACTCCTCACTATACAATGCAAATTCAAACAAATATTAAACTGCACGTCCTCTTAATAGACTATGTTGTTTTCATGCTATTTGTTAGAAATTATCTCATGATGTTGTGGACCCTAAATATTTAGAAATACTATTTTTATACGCCAATAAACTGAGAGGAACACATTTGTTTCCATATTAACACAACATTTTATCACATGTAACAAGAGTGGAAGTATATTCCTTGTCTACATAATGCACTGTATGGAGGATTTTTATGTCAACCACTCATTAAATTTCACCCACCAGGGGGATATGTTGTACCCGCTTTGTTGCTTTGAGGAAATGTGGTTTTATGACTTCAATAAAAAAATATGTACCAGCAGAGGTCTGCTTAAAGTTACTGTGGATGGACCAAAGTTTTTAATTTATCATATTTCAACTACCCACACAGGGGTCACAACCAAAATAAAAAGATATAGGATGTAATATCAACTTTTTCAGCAAACAATATACAATGAAATGAAATTATATGTGAGATTTAAGCATATTTGTAACTATCTCCATTATTCATGAAAATAAAGGTACTAGGTAGAAGCACAGGTTTGAAATGGTGGTGCAAACTGGTAAAAGGACCTGTGACCCCTCAAATCCCAAACAATGCGAAGGTTTAGGGGAACTTTGCAACATAGCAATTAGACTTAAATTTGGAAAAATCTCACTTTATTTCACATACTTTTTCCATGACTCTCAGAAGGCAGCAGCGAGCTTACATTGGCAGGCTTGTCTATTTCTTTGAAGACTAGCAGAAAGAGGAAAATAAGACCAGAGTAAATAACATTTCAAAATTCCTCAAGCATGGATGTTAAAAGCTCCAAGAAGGGCTTTGAGATAGGTTAGAGATGTGTTTTATTTTATTTTAGACTAAAACAGTATTCCTCCTGTGCGTGTCAATTCAACACCGTAGTAAAAAAATGCCTTGCTTGGATGTGAATCTTTCCTCCTGACCACTTTGTGTCTAATTAAAGCAAATTTCTGGCTACAGAGGTGGTAGGTCGAAAATTATTAGATGTATTTGACCTTGGGGATTGTTATGCTCAAAAGTGTTTTGTTAATGTCCCAGTCAAAATATGTTGGAACACTTCTTATTTTGCTAATTGAGAAATTCATCAAATATTAACAACCACTGTGTCAAACCTTGAATGCAAATGTGGTGGGTTAGTCACTGAAAATAAAATATTTGCTTATGAATGGTTCAGTCAATTTTTCATATCTGCTTCATTCTTATTGGGTTGTTTCGGGGCTGGTGCTCATTTCAAGGAGACAACAGATGAGAGGCAATGGGATGCACCTTGGACAGGTTGCATGTCCATTGAAAGATAACCGACAGTCAAACAGGTTACATGAACATGCACTCAATGTGTTGCCTTAACATGCAGTCAGTCAAAGGTGAAGACGGGTTAAAAGTGTGAGTGGGATCCTTCATGTCTGCCCCAAAATTCAATTTGGTTGGTCTTTTACTTTTATCTGACAGATAAACATGCTAGTAAAGACAGAGAATTGGAGTCAGTGCTTTAGTGGGGAACGTTTTGAAAGGCAACTTGGTCTTGGTAGGACCCAAAGAGGCAACTATTCAAAAATCCAACACTTGGTTCTCACAGAACACCTTGCTGCCACCTTTCGTTTAAACTTGTGACCATTTTCAGCAGTTGTGTGTAAAAATCCTCCATCAGCCAGGCAGAGTGGGACTCTGCCTGACATATCTTGGGGGTTCCATAAGTGGTGGCATACCTTGGTTTATATTCAGGGAAGCAATTGTTCTTAATATCAACATTGTCTGGTGCTGGAAAGTATCTGATTTCACATTTTCTTAGTACTGAAAACCCTCTTTCATTGATTAAAGTTAGGTACTTGAATAAGAAAAAGTCCATAAAACCTCTGTTTTCTTAAGTATTTTGAATATTTATTTCTGTTCTCCAGGCACTATGCATTAAACTGCTTGCCAAGGATAATATTGGTTAATTACTCTGTCCCACAATTTATATAAATCTTAGTTATCAAGTTCCTAAAGCTCATTGAGACCAATGTAGACATTACAATGAGGGAAAAGAAAGGAAATTTTGGGTTAATCTCAGTTGATATAGTTATTCCAATATTCAATCATGGTTTTCTGATATTGTGTAAACCTAACTCACATTATGTATAAGCTAATAAGAGACAGAATTGTGGAAAAAAAGAGAGATTGACTAATCTAGAATTCTAAGTCTTCTCTTGATTTTGAGTTTCCATTTTTGCTCTCTGTTATTTATGCCAAATATCTGTGCTTCCCCCCCCTCTTCCAGCAATGCTGCACATTTCAAATGTCTCACGAGAAGTGTGAATGTAAAAGTGGAAGCGAGGTTGAGCTTCCAACAGTTTGGCTCCTCTCAAGTTATAACAGTATAAAACTAACAACACAACTTTCCATTCAGGCACAGGCGTGCATGCGCAAACACATACAAGGATATGCTGGTGTAGCAGGCCTCCATGCTTGACAGGAAAAGGAAATGGCTTTTCTCCATTTGGAGGGCCACAAACAAGAGGTACTGCCAGCCTATTTCAGATAGCAGTCTTCTTAAAGAGCCCCTCCATCTATGAATATGGAGATGAGGATTTAGGAAAGTAAGAGGGAAGGAGGGAAAATTAGAAAAAGGGAAAGATCAGAGAATAAAAAAAAGAGAGGGCAAGATTCTGTTTCCTGGGGATGCTTTTCTCTGTGCCCTCTGGACTTTGGCTGGATTTACACACTGGATTCTTTAGTGTGTGTATGGAGAATGTAGGCTCTCCAAACGAGAAGTGTTATGTAGATACAGAACCAGAGGTGACAGGTCAGAGAGTAATCACCAACATGCACTTAGTTATGAGATGCAGAAACAAATTCGCACACCAAAACACACAGGCAAGCAGCAAATCAGCAACTTTCTTCTCATCCATCTCCCCCTTTCATGCAATTCCCACTATCTTCTCCACTCTGGTAAACACATCCGAAATCATATACTCCCATGCAGAGCACACACACCTATGAATCAACCAGGCGCACTTCTCCACCTGGCTCCTCCGTCCTACTCCGTCATCCCTTTGGTTCAGCTTCCCCTCATTTACTGCTGAGCGGCTATCCGTTGCACTTTAGATAAGCCTATATGGCTTTTCTTTCCCCCCGCATTCATTTATATGCAGCTTTCCAGCTAAACAAACAGCCGTCAGTGTACGGCAGATTGCATCTTCGTATCACCACCTAGAAGCTATTACACAGCACATGAATTATGGATTGTTGTAGGTTTACGGAGGAGGTCAGCGGGAAACCACAAAGGCCAATCCCCTTGATCTAGTAAGATTATCGACAACAGTAAATTTAGGAGTTCATGGTCATTATAGTTACGGTTAGCACTGAGGGAGCTAATAATATATGTGCCCTGACCTCTAACCTGAGCACAGTGAAATTGCATGCAGATGAGCTGAATTACATCACTAGTGATCATCACCAATGCCTGCAGCGCTGTCATTTCATAACTGTTCTTGATATTACTGTAACTGTAAGCAGGCTATGTAGATTCCATTTGCTCTACAATATGCAACTCTTATTTCATCCTTATAGTTATTATTGCATCATGGGAAATGTTTTCATCATTGTGATATACAATATTTAAAGGATAATTATGCCTTTATTTCAGAAGCTGAGATGATTTCCTTGGGTCCTAATTCAGTGTCTGCAATTCTTTGGTCAAAATAATGCACGCTTAAGACAAAAGCACTTGCATGGCCTTTTTAAAGGGTTATTTTATTTTATGGCTTGTTTCAGGGTTGTAGATATTTCCCTCCTCCGCTCTTTTAAGCAAGGAAAGCGACTTTTTAAGATTTCAGGAACACAAATTATGCAAACTCTTGAAACTAGCCCGCAGCACATTCTCCAAAAGCACACACAAAAAACAGATCGACTGTATCTGCGTGGTTTTCTTTTTACATTTTTCTAATTTGCCGTTGCTACTTTATGATGCTTTTACTTTAATGTATAATCCATTCAAAAGATATAATATATCAAGTTGCCATGCACATGTATCAGTGAAGCAGGCAAGTTTTGAAATAAGTCGGATTTGTTGTTTTTAACTTCTCAGACTTTAGATACCAAATAGGATTCTCATGAACGCTTGACTTGAACCCATTTCCACCTTTACATTAAGGAAAAAGTCTGCTTTTTGCCCCTTGATAATATAGAGCAATATCTGTACGCTCGAATGAACAATGACAACATGTGATTTTTCTTGTAATGTGGGTAGATTGCTTCACTGCATTGCTCTCATGTAAAAGATTAGAGAAAAATCCACAGTTCTTTATGGCATGCAAAAGGCTATTTCAATTTTTTAGTCAAAACAACCATCAGTCCTCAGAGAATTGAGACAAATCAACTGCTTATCTTTCAAGTACCAGCCTTCTTACTGTAAGACTCCCTCTGAGGCACCCTGTAGGCTTAAAGGTTTAAAGCACTGACCATGAAGTGCAATATCTGTCGTCTAAATCTGGCTCCTGTTGAATTCCCTTACCCATATCTGTTTTCCACATTTGTCCTCTTGTAAAGACTCCCCAAATACCCACTTTGTGTTGCAATCCTTCACTGTAGTCCAGGGACGAAAAAAGGTCGGAGAAAACACAAAGAAAATTAATGATAAAAGACAGCAACTTAATTAACTGCTTTATCTGCCAAATTCAGACTGCTGCAAACTCATTAGATTCATCTGAGATTCAGCATCTATTTTACCAGAGAACGAGGACTGTGGTCTCTCGTCTTTTATACAGTAATTACATTAGGAGCAGATCAACAAAGTGGAGTATCCAGAGAAGTGAAGTTATGCCAACGAATGAGCCCTCTAAAGATAAAAATAAATAGTTGGATAGGAAATTAATAGACGTGAGACCCCAATTCTTCAAAGTTCAGGATTTTTTTTTTCCAAAAACCACATAAAAAAACAGGCTTCAACTAAAAGGTCAAATATTTGTAGGCTACAGATCTTGGTTTCTTAAAAAATAATTACTTTTGAAAATTAATCCAAAATTGCCAGTCCAGTAGCACACAAGGGTTTCAGCTACATAATGAGGTTACAGAAATGGATGAAAATTTAGTCTTGGAGATACAACTTCTCATCAAAAGTCAAGACTGTTTACAACTAATTAGTTTTTTCTTTCCTTGAAAGATGCAAGATTTTCAAAACTAGACTGGCAAGACTATATTTAATAAAGAATTTAGGGGAATAAACTGAAAAAGTCTAAACAGTAACAGATTTCATGCAAGTAAATTTTAAAGAAAAGAAGGCTTTGGCATGTCTTTGAAAGTAAAGTACATGGTACATGAAATCACAAAAACAATATTTTTCCATTTTATTGTGCTCTCGTTATTGGTTAGTTTGTGTAAAACATATTCTGAAGGGTTAAATGAAAAAAAAGCTATGGTTTGACCTGCATGGTGATGTTTCAAGACCTTCCTCTCCTGATTATACAAATTATGAGACCATAAATGTCTCATAATTGGTAACCAGAGTTTGAACATTTAAATATGCTAAATAGTGCTCAGAATTTCAGCCAGAAATGTTAGATTTTTCTTTTTTTTTTTAAGAATGAAAATAAAGGCCAAGCATGTTTGGAGAGACCTGTCTTATTGTGTGTTTAAAAGAAATCAAAGTTATTTGGTGAGTGAAAATAGAAAAACTTTAAAACTACATCTTCCTGTTTATAGTAACTTTTGCCTTATCTGTATTATAAGTATTTTAATTTGTTTACTTATAAAGTTATTGTTCTTGTTTCCACAATAGAGCCTAGTAGGTAATAACATAAAGTTTCCCAACTGTCAAATGGATCAGTAGATACAAACCTGTACTGAATTACATTACAAATTTAATCTATTTTCTCCTCTGCTCACTGAGTGTTACCTTTATTTTTCACCACAATATAAAACGGGTTAAACAAAATTGCTACTTATGCAATTAAATTAGCAGAAGGAGAAAATGTGTTTACTCTGTGTAAACTCTCGTGGGGAAAAAAAAAAATCCTTTCTCTTTGTAATACAAATACTGTGAAGCTATTACAGAAAGTTTTCAAAGCATACAACTCTTTCCATTTGTTCAGAGAAAGAAAAGTTTCTGTGAATTGGGAACTCTACATGTGGTAATGTGACTTCATGGACACACTGGCTTCTCATTTCTCACCTAATGCATGCTGGGAATGGCTCCAGCCCTCGTGTGACCCTGCACATGATAAGTGAGCGTAGAAATAAAATGGATGGATAATTAGAGAAACAGACAGCACTGGTAGCAATGACACTGAAATCACATTTATCATCATCCCCATTATTGTAATCATAATTCCAGCCATTATAATCCTAATCACTGTGACACTGTTCTTCTTCAGTGCCATCATCACGGCTACCCAGGAGGATGGGATCTTACAATATCACCTTCACCATCATCGTCTCAACTCCAGTTGACGTCACCTCCACAACCGCACGCAGCTTCATCATCTTGTGTAGTTTCACACACCTTGTCAGCTCTCATTTCTTAACTGCGGCACCATATAATGAGACCCATAACCATTATTGTTCAAAGGTCTCCTGTTCCAATCCTTTACTTTACCAAATGACTTTCCTTTGCCCCGACTCTAGCGCCATCTCTTTTTCCCATTCCTCTGCTCTAATTACACACTGTTTGTTTGGCCTCCTGGCTGCCCCCGTAATGCAGAGGAGAGGCGTCATTAAAATGATTTACGAACGTAATCCCCCCCCCCACGTTCTCTCCCTAAGTTCCTGCCCCCTGGCACCCGTCAAATATGACTCAGGCTAATATCTCCCATTGGATTAAAATCAGTTTCGATTAATCCTTTTAGCTCGCAGCCTTGTTCTCTTTCTCAAACTGCCCTTTCCACATCTCCAACTTTCTGTCTTTCGGCAAAGATTTAAGGGTAAAAACTCAATTTTTCCCATCCCTTCATCTCTCCCATTTCTTTTCAGACTCCCAGACAAACTTTATTTCCTTGTGTAATTATGCAACAGCAAGAAACTCCACAATCACTTCAGATGCCTGACTCAAATGGCATCTCCTTTAGATCAGGGAGGGGAGGCAGATACTTTCCCTCCTTTTTGTAATCCATTATCAAATTCACTCATTGCTTTCAGTTTCCACAAACTTTATATTTGCCTTATTTGACCTTCTGAGACCGACACAAGGAAACACACTGCGTCACTTGAAAAAGTGCATAAAACCTATACAACGAGCAAATACAAACAGCAGGATTAAAATCAGATTCAATTAATCCCCTTTTCCCATTGCCACCTACTCAGCAATGCTCCTTTTCTTGTACTTTCCACTTCACTAACTTGCTCATTTTACCCCTCAACCTCTATCTTCTTGGGTTAAAATGGATTTTTGAACGTTTGTGTGTGAATATGTATGGGTGTGTGGGCAGGTAAATATTTCTTTTTTCTCCTCAAGACTTTTCTGTTATCTCTCTTACCTGATTTTTTTTTCCCACACCCCCTCTCTCCGCTTTTAATTAACACTCTTTATTTCACAGCTCTCTCTGCTAATCTCTTCATCGGAGGGCCTATAGCACTAGAGGCTGAGCTTTCACTCCCACCACAGGCTCTTTGTGCTCCTTCATAACAGAAACTGCAGCAAACACGAGTCGAGCGTCGCAACACACACGGATAATAATTCCCCAACACATGCACACGTTCACCCACACACATTTCTTGAACCATATTAATACACTCAAATGGAAAAAGCAAAAGTAACAATGCGCAGGCAAAAAATATCTCATCTGATTTATAGCGAGGAACATTCACGTTCTCCCTGTGCACTCTGTGCTTCAGGTGCTGCAGATCTATCAGAGGTGTTCCATGATTACCAGTGCAGCAGAACATTGACTGACGCATGCACCCGAGTTAAATCTTTAGAGTAGATCTAAACCGATTAGGAGAGGTGTAACAAGATCACGTCACACGTGACATAAAGTAATATTGAAATGCCACAATATTTTTCGTCAAAGTAAAGTTCGTCGTGTGAATAAGATTTAAAATAGAAAATGGAAAATAGAGATTTTCTATTACACTTTTCTTATGCTTTATAGCTATTTTAATTAGATTCCATAGGAGGTGCATGAGTGGTCAGAGCTTTCAACCTGTTGAAACTTGCTGTCAGTTGGCTAAAAGAAGTCTACTGACGCTTCATGAATAATTGTAAATTGTAATGGGAAATTGCAATAAAAAAGAAACTTGAGATGAAGAGAAATAAAAATAAGGATTTCTAGGCTTAAAACAAGCATTCACAGCATCAAAAGGATCTGACAAATGAACAGAAGAGTACCGTAAGCTAGGAAGGTGATTACTGCGAGAAGGATCAGGTGAGTCTAATTGACAGATCGAAGTGCAGCTAAGAGGAAGACCAAACTGAAGCTAAATTTGCACAACACCGCAGTCTGAAAACTTTGGTATGTTGATTGAGGAAATGTCTCACATTTAGATCAGACTGGCAAGACACCTTGAATCCGCTGTGGTTGTCATACCAGGACACTATATGGCGCTGTGATTTTAGCATGTCATCAAAACACGCAAACACTTTTGACCATCCAACCAAGTGCTAATGTAACACATATCTATTCCATATCAGAGGTTGTGTCAAACTGAACAGGTTACGTGGCACACACAACCCAGAGTCATGCAGCATTGTTTTTGTCGTCATCTCCCCATGTATGCATAGAATAAACTACGCATACATGTGGATGTGCTACTTCACACCTGTAGAGTACTACACAGCTCCTCTGATTCCTGACTTCAAAAAGTGCCGGTGTCAGAGATTCTAAACTCTGGAGACATTTAAACGCGTGGCTGGATCACCACAAAAAATTTTACTTTTCACTGAAAACTGAGAACAGAGATGCTAGAAGGAATCTAATTGGAGGAAATGCCTGAAAAGAAGCACAGAATCCAAAAAAACTATGCTGTCACTAATCATAATGTACTGCAAAACATCAATGTCTCAAACTATCAAATGTGACAAATTAATTCAGGATTAGCAGGAAAGCAGGAAATAAAAAACTATTACACTATCAAAGCAAAACTGAACACATAAGAAAAGCTACTGAGTAACTGTAAACAAAATAAGAAGTTGTGAAAAAAATCTGTTTTCTCCCTTAAATATTTTTTCTGTTTATCTTTTCTCCGTATCATTTAAATGTTTCAGATGGTTGAACTAATTTTCATACTGGATAGAGAGTAAATACAAAAACCAGTTTCCAAATGATGATTTCAATCATCCAAAAGAAAAAAAGCTACCCAAACTAACCACAGTCTCTGTGAAAAATAATTCTGCAACAATAATCCTAGGAATCATTTGTGACTTCCTTAACAACAACTTACATCAGAGGTTTGCAAATACTGGAGAAAAGCCTTTCACTTAACCACAAAGAAAATTTAGTTTACTCTCCTTTCCAGAGAGGTTTTAATTCCACCATATCATAGGGTTTTTGAGTACAAACAGCATTCTACAGTGTCAAATTTGAATTTCAGTTTAGATTTCAGTTAGATTTTTGTAGGCTGTTCCAAAATTTTCTTTTGCCTTCAAGTTATTTAAAGGATGTTTTGTACTTTGGATGCCCATCCTCCAGCATAAAGAAAGTGTGACAGTATTCAAGATCCAATACCGATGCCTTAACATTCTCATGTAGGATTTCCTGAGGAAGAACAAAATGTATGATATCTTTACTGTATTTGTTAAAAAAGATTGATTTACAAGAAAATAGCCAAATCTTGTCTTACATCACTCCTACTAGCTCTTTTGTTTCACCTCATTTTAGGAACTTGGAGTATTGACAAACCCTCACTAAGTGATGACAGCTTAATCAAGAGAAGTAATTCTGTTTGTGAACTTAGATACCTCTTTATCAGCCATTATACTGTCTATGCTTAAAAGCAAAGCAAAATGTGACATTTGCAAAGCTGAAAATTTGTAAATTGTCTCTGAAAGAAGGATTTGTTGAACACCCATTTACACACATGTAGGCCAGGGAGCTAGTCACAGTTTGTGCTACTCAGTCCGTGGATCCAGTCCTGTGATGTCTTCGACTGCTGTGAAGGAGCTTTGTCAAGACTAAGAAAATTACTCCTAATGATGTCAGAGTGATATCGTCAGGGGTTATGTCTCAAAACAGACTGCGTCTGTTACAAACTAGGAGTGAAAGATGGTTTATCTCATCCCCTCTTGCTTTTGTCTTCTTAAAACAGACTTCCAATCTTACAAGAGCAAAACAGAATCCCACTTGTACCAAGTGGGAAATTCATACAGAAAAATATTGTATCACAAGGGGTGAAGTGCCAAAAATATCAACTTCCAAATTTGGCCTCATCAGATTTATTTTTACAGAACCATTGAGCTCCATTTTATAATTCCCAACTTTATAACACAAGTGAACTTTAGTTTAGATTTTTATGGCCAATTTACTTCATTTGTATGGGTAGCACATCCATTTCAATCATAATAAACCTTAAAACGATGCATTATGAAAGAGAGAAAGTGTATGACAGGACAGGTGGGTTATGGGATATGGATAGTGTTGCCAGGTTTTAATTTGCATATCGACTTTGCTTGTAAAAAACCTACAGTGTGAAAGACTATTAAACAAGTGTTACTACATCACAAACAGAATGTCCATCTTTGCTAATGAGTCAAAGAGCAACATTGTGATAAAGGCTTACAGATTAGGGGTGTGCCCCTTACCAATACTGAGGTAAACCAGGATTTTTAAAATTTGCGTTATAACATCTAAAGTGTTTTGAAAGAGATATCAGAGATGGCGCTGGAGAGACTGTAGCGCTGCATAATTTCCAGCATTGCCAGTTGTGAAAAACATGCATAATCATAATAGGTTTCATAACTTTTAAGCACTTAGAATGATTGTTGCTTTCCTGTTTTAAAAGAAGGTAATTACACAATATTCAATATTTTTGTTTCAGAACCTTTGTATATTGTGCTCACACCTTTTCCCTTACTCTCTACAGCGCCACCGCTCCTCCTTCCCACAGCGTAGCCTACCATGGACGTGCAGGCTGGTAATCTGGCAACCGGCTTCTGCAGATGGCAGTAGGACCACAGGGAGAAGGCACTGGAGCTTGATTGTTTATTTTTTTTAAACTGATTGTCTCATTATACTGTAAGGACATAGTGACAGTTTTGACAAATATGTAAGAAATATATATATTTTTAAAGTTTTGTCTTGCTGCTTTAAAGAAAAATTTATGGTGGGATTTAGGTGTAAAGTAATCGTAATCCATTTGCTGTCAATAGATGGGTTTTTTTTCTTATTTCTCTGAAGCTTTTGTTTGAACGCTAATTGCACGATGCTTGCAAAGACCTTCATTAGTGTACTGAACTGAGTGTGAAAACTCAATATGGCAAAGATAAAGATAACATCAAAGAGGGAGCAGCCCCAAAGCCCTTTGGGCGGCATTTTATTTGGAGACTTAATCTTTTGAGCACATCGTGCTGTTGATCTCAACCAATTCTCAACAAAGCTTTATACAGCAGTAATGGATGTGGGAATTAACAACCATCTTTCAACATGATGGTTTTACTCTGGGGTCAGTAGAAAGGTTAACATATAGTAATTTTAATAAAATCAAGATGCAACGTGAGAAAATCATGCATGAGTTCACACACGAAGATGCATAAAAGCCTTGGAGGGACTGCTGAGGCTTACAATGTACTAGTTTCTCATAAAAGTATGTAATTACAAAACTGGCTGCTGTAGAGCTGTCAGAAACTAATGCCAGTGCTGCCAATGTCACAGCAAAGAAAGAACAAGTCTGGTTTGCATCCAGCTAAGGTCACTGAGGATTTGTTAACATCCAATATAGAGTAGTTGTGTTAACATGTCTTACATCTGCCCTTGCACAAACTTACCACAGAACGTTGATTAACATGACAAGTATATACAGGAGAATGTGCATAGAACAAATATATTTCCTTTTTTTAAAAAGTTCTTCTAACCTATGTTTGTATTTTTTTGTCTTTCCATGGGAAATTTAATAGAATCACTGCTTTCCTCTGTCAGTAATGACAACGAATCAACATTCGTGCCCTGAATAAACATTTTATGAATGCTGTAAGCTAGATTTAATTTCTGTGGAATCTCAGTTGTACCACAGTTCATGATATGTATAGATTAGTATAGCAAGTTGCTGGGCTCTTCTGAAAGAAAGAAAGTTTCACTGTTGTGCATATAGCTTGCAGGAATGGAAGTAAAAGATGCTTATAAAATTCATGTCATTCTTACATCTAAATACAAAAGAAGATTCCCAATTAATATGTCCGTTGTCAGGACAATGTTGCTCTAATGAACCATGCGTTTATTGTTTATTGTTATTTATTGTTTTATTTTGTTAACCAGTGTCCAATGAAAGCCAGTAGAGTATTTCTAATAGTCCAATAAACTTGCCTTCAGGACCTTTTTGCCAGTGATCAGAAATGTGATGTTGATGGGATTAATGTTAACCATTAACATTAAAGAAATGCAACTTTTAGTTTTTCACGGTGTATTTTGTTTCAGCAACACATTCTTCACACACCATACTGAATATTGATCCAGAGAATCTGATCAAACATAATAAACTGCTGTGACAAAGCTGAAATCACATAATGTATGCCAAAGATATCAAAGTGTCTGAAAAATTACTGAGAAAAGCTCAAAGCAAAAAAAACAAAAACAAAAAAAAACTACAGGCTCTTAAGGAGTTTGTAGTTTAGAATACAGTACAAACTGGAGAAATTACAAGTTAATCCCTTATTTATACATTAAAGCTTCTGTCCCAAATATGTATTTGATGTGACTTTTCCTCACAAAGCTCCATCTAAAAGTTTCTGGTGAGTGAAAAAGTGCACCCTCCTATCTAAGGCCTTTATTTGGGGTGTTTTTTTGAGCTGGTAATTTAATTGCACCTTATTAAATAGAAAAAAAAAAAGAGTAGAAAGGCAGAGAGACATCATTATGTGGTCTCTGGTGGTTATAAAGGGGAGGTTGATTTGTGTTTTGGTGGGGAAGGTGGGTGCAGGGTTTGGGAATGATTGTAAGAGGAATTGGGGTGGATTTTCCTGGGAAAATGTAAGAGGTAGGAATGTTTTACAGTGTAATGTTTTTATTTTTTTCTAAAACAATAAAAGTTGAAACGCAGAGAGACAATAATGACCATAGAAAACTACCCTCCTTTTTGGAAAATGTTCTTCTTTTTCGAACGCACCTAAAAACACACACAAACTACAATGTAAGCATGTTTGTAAGGTTTCCTGAATTAGGATACTGATTCTGGCATGTAAATTCTGTCAATATTAGCAGACAAAAAAAAAAAATCCTTTTTCACAATCAGTGGATTGCTTTTGATTGCTTTGCTTTTTAATATATTTCTGTAATCCAAATTCTCAAACGTCGTCATTACACTGAATCACACTGACTATGATTACACTACTGCACTGTCTAGAAGGTTCGCATCACATAATTGAACAAGTGTCAAATACTGTAAAAGGATCCAGACAATTGAAGAATGTAAATATGCCAAAGTGTCTCTGAAATCAATGTTGCATTCACTGTCTGTGAATAGCAGCTACGTTTGCAGCCTGCAGCCGTAAAGCACAGCTGCTTCCAACCTGAACTCTAATGGCGTGAAAAACAATGTTCTATCACAGGAGATGATGTGTCATTGAGAGGTGCGCAGCAGTGCAAGGAAAATCAGCGCTACCTTTGAGCAAAGCTATTAAGTGTGTAATGCGGCACACATCCATGTCTGTTGTTGCACCCCTCAATGCGCCATTCTCAAAGATGGTTTCACTCTTTCCAATCAGGATTTTATTGTCCTGTAATGACTACTTCTTCCATAAAAAAGGTGCTTTAAGGAAAGATGAAGGAAATAAAGAAAGATTCGGAAGATATAGGTAGTTAAAGAAGGAAAAACATCCAACAAACCGAAGCAACAAGGGTCATTTCAGGGTGAGCAAATGGGAGACAGTCTGCAAGTCTTTTGCTTCTTCTCGTACCAGAACATTTCATCCCTATTGTTTCCATTTGAAAAAAAAAAAAAAAGTTTTAGCTTGCAGCTGACAAATCAGCATTCAGTAGCTGTTTGCTTTGTGTGCTTGTTTTTTGGCCCATTAAATAAGCCTCATTAGAGGGCAGCAGCAGCTAATAACAATGTCTCTGCTGCACCAAGCTTTTTCTTGTACGCTGTCCCCTTATCCTTTTTTTCCAATTTCCCTTTAAGGCTGCTTATTGATTTTTGGCCCTTCCTATTCCGTAACATTTTTATTAATAACCCAGAACATTATCAAGAATGTCACAACCTAACATTTTTACACCACCAATTATTAAAGCTGGTGGATGCATGTTTGCAAGCGCAGGTCTCTCCTTGACTGCGTGCCTAAACTCATTAGACACATGCAGCTTTTTCACGCCTTCTCCTCTTGCATCTAAGCTCTACCACAAACTCTTTGCCAAGCAAACTTATGAAAGACAAAAAAAGAACAAGAAGAGGCTTGGGCCAAGTGCAAAAGAATGTGGTTTGATACAGAGTCCGGGCAAAAAAGAAGAAAAAGAGAGATTACGGGGAGAAAAGGGAGGCTCTAAGAAGCGAGACAAAAAGGACACAGAGGGAGAGAAGAGCAGGGCAACAGAATGGAGGAGGAAGTGCCAAGAGGCAAGCCTTGGTGGTAAATTCAGAGGCGGACAAGATGGAAAGAGACCAGGACGGAGGGGGGTGAAAAGGCAGGCAGAAATACGGATGTGCTGAGGGGAACAGAAATGAATAAAATATGGAGGGAAACAGATAGGATCGAAAGGTGGCTGAGGTGAGTGAGAGAGCAGCTGGAGCTATTAGATTCTCTGCAGGCAGTCGCTCTCTCTTCCCATCACCACTGTAGTTATAAACTCTAGCTCAGTGGGATGCTGCTAATGTAAAGTGCTCATTTATATCTGCTTTTGTGTCATGCACATATATGTGCAGTAAATATATATGCGAAGCCCCATCTGCGGATCTGAATCTCTATGCGTGTGTGAGGGGGGGAGAAACCTCCCTGAAAGTGACGGTGCACAGCAGAACATCACAAATTATAAACGTGCGAGTCTGTTGGATCCACTGACAGCCACAGAGTTGGCTCTCTTTGGATTATACAGACACTTTTTGAATTGAATCCTTGCTTGGAATACATTGCAGTCAAATTACCATACCTGCAAGATTTCAATATTTCAAGAGGTCATCTACATCTTTGACACCCGGGTAAGTAAAAAAAAAAGTGCCACCACAGCCAAATAGGGCAGGTTACGTCTAAGATGGAATGAAATTTGTCATTCATCTAGATCTTTTTTGTTGTAGATTTTGACTACTTTTCCACAGAGTTTCTATTGACACTTTGGGAACATGCCTAAGGCTGCAAAATACCACAAACACCAGAACACTTATGCCCAGGCTGAGTTACACCTGCAGCAGGGACTAGTGTTGGGAAGTAAACTTTGCTCTATGGTTTGGTATTTTTGATCATTATAATGATAAAAAATTTCCATATTACACTGAGCAAAAAAACAAAATAATTAATTTGAAAAGATCTGAATAACTATTAGCTAAGTTAATCACATTTACCACCTGAGATTATCACCAGTCATTCATCATCAACAACATACAAGAAGAAGTGCAAAAAGGAAAATTCTTGCCTCCATTCCCGACAAGTAAATTAACAAATACACAGCACATAAAGAAAGCTGCAGGGTTTTAATGACAGTAATTTAAAAAGCTTGGAGTACAATACCAAACAGACCTGCACAGGCACATTATTATGGAGTCATTCCAATGCAGTGACTGTAACTCGTAGAATGAAGTACACATATTTTCCTCATGCATGTTGACATATTGGATATCAGATTATTGAGGTTTTGACTTTAAGATGTGATGTTTTGACTGCAAGAGCATTTCATATTCACCTTATGTCAGGAGATTCTGACTAACCAAATGGTAATGAGGCATTTAATATTGTGCTAGTTTAGTGATGTAATTTAATTTCGCAATCATTTTAGCCATATTATTTCTTTTTGCTAGGTCAGAGCTGCAAAACTGTCATCCGAAATGAAAGGACTATTGAGCCATGGCACAGTATAGTTGTACAACAGAAGTACTAAAAGCTCAGTTGCAGTATGTCAGCCGAAAAAAGCAAAACACAAAGCAGCAAAGAACGGCATCAAATTTTAACTCTAAAACAAGGTCAATAAAAGTCAAAGATTAATACTGAGTAAAAGTCGGAAACTACAAGCAACATTTCAGGTCTAATCATGGTATTAGCAAAGTTGAAGACACTTTGTCCCAAGTTTGCAATGTTTTGTTCCAAGCTTGACAGTGTGATAAAGAGATTTGGTCACCATCTTGGCATTACAGTGGTGAATGAAAATGCTGCTGCCAATACATGGATGAAAGAAGTGAAGAGCAGAATATTACAAGCAGAGATGTAATGGAAGGTAAAGGGTACCATAAAACAGCATTGTAAGGCATAGGTTAAAAAAAATCCATATCAGTTCACACCAGCAGTGTCAGATTGGCGGCTGAATCTCCTTGTTGTCATTTTCTATGTTTTTTCTTCTATTTAAAATGTTAGATAATTCTGTTAAAACAATTATCCAGATGTGGTGCACCTAAAAAGAAAATGTCACCACAGTATTTAGTTTTTTTTATTAATTTTGAAACAGTTTCAGATAAAATTTATTCTATTTTCTAAAAGAAAAATAATAAATTAACAAATTTTATTTTGTTTACAGTTAGGCAAGTTAATTTGTTTACATTAGTACTGCGTTCCTGAGGTGGGGACGGGCGTGGTAGTGGCGAAGCGGAACCTTTGTTTGGGGGGCGTTGCTTCCAGGTTGGTTTTGGGATGGACTTCCGGTCTGCCCTAAAAAGCAATCTGGATGCTAAAGGCAGCGCTACGTTCCACTGCTGACTCCTGTCTGTTTGTCCTTTAGGTCAGTATACAGTGGTAAAAACCCACCAAGACAACTTTGTAAGATGTGTATATATTGATTGACGTGATGTATCACTGAGTCGCGGTTTCTATGCATCGTTTTGTCAGTATTGTCGGACGGGGGTAGTTGGTAATGTGCCGGCTCGCTCTGAGGACCGTTATGTTTTAACGTCTTCATGTGGGGCCGTTGAAATATAACGTCTTCTTGTAGGACCGTTATATTTTAACGTGTTGGTGTTTGAGAAGTTTTATTTGTTTGTTTTTTTTAAAAAAAAGGAATACAGTAAAATTACAGTGAAGCTTTGCGGCAGTTGGTTTGTCCTGTTTGGTGTATGTGCCGCGGTTGTCTTCAGCAGTGTGGGGTCGACTTTTGCCTGTCATGAAGGTAGACCAGTGGCAATGTAAAAGGATTTACTGTGTTATAATACAAAGGTTTTGTGTGTTAACAAATAATAATAAAGAAAAAAAAGCAATCTGGATGCTAAAGGCAGCGCTACGTTCCACTGCTGACTCCTGTCTGTTTGTCCTTTAGATTGCATCATCACTGTTACAGCAGTTCTGACACTCAGGACCTGTAACACAGAGATCAAGTCTATTATTTAAAGTTTTGGCACAATTCAGTACAACATGTTGAATATGTGTTGAAAGTGCTAAGTGATGTATGTAAGGTGACACAACACACGGTATTGCTCCTGATGTGCTTTCCTCTTATGTCTGGGCTCTCCAATACTGTAAGATGAATTGACCACCTAAAAACTACAGGAAATTATGCACCATAAGTGATTACTTTTTCCACATGCTTTGAACACTGCAATGCAGCTAAAATGTGGGGTTTTGCTAACAAATTTCAAAAGGCTGGACTGTGGTGTGATGAAGGTCTGAAAGGTACACGTATCATTCACAATAGGTTAGGAGTGAGTTTGTTGACATACTGTATATCATCCTGTAGAGAGTGCCTCAAACTCTAGCACCACCAAAAACACAATTCTTTGCTTATGATCTTTCAGCTGAAACTATGCAACAAAGTTTGGAATTCAGCAAAAAGAGAAAGGCATTCTTGGAAACTGAAATGTTTCTATCAATTTAAATATAACCCCTCCAGGACAACCTTTATCTCCATTGAAATAAGCAAAAAGAAAACTTTCTGCAAAGACTTGTCGAAAAAGCCTGAAAAAGACAGAGAGAAAAAAACTCAATAAAACTGCTCATGAATATCAGTGTAAGTCTAGATGGATATCGTTTTCACCTTCTGGTAGTGGATATTGATCCAACAGAATCTTTTTGGTGTGTGTAGTTTGGTAAAAGCACTGCTTTTTGATACCAAACAGAAAGTTTTCTGAATTCAATTATGCATTTCTTTTTCGTGTGTTTTTTAATGTATATTTGGTTCTTGTTTTATTTTTATTTTTTCATACATTTTTATTTGCATTTTGATGCAAGTTTTCAGCCATAGGCTCAGTCTGCAAGTGCAACATTTGCCTCACTGATTAGCTTTTTAAATGTATTCATGCACATGGTGAATTATGAAACATAATTCATTATCTCCATGATGACATGACAGGTTGTATAATAATACAATACCTGGTGTTGGCACAGGGTTTAAAATGTGGTTGGTTGGGGAATGTGTATTTCCCTGCTTGCCTGTTTTTGAATTTTCCCATCATTCTCCAAGCTTGAAGACATACGAAAAGGTTAAATGCTTATTCTCAACTGGCCAAACCTTTTCTCACAATTTTCAACCAAAATCGCTTGCTGCCTTCCCATTTTGTTATCTCAGATCACATTTTTTTGTAACTAGTTTACCCATAAATGAATAGTACCAGTTTACTCGTTTTTTATTTTTACGTTTCTTTGGTGTTATCCAGTTTACCACAGTCTCTGGCAAATAGCATTTGCACAGACAACCTCCTGTGTGCTATACACAATTACAGTGTTAGAAATTAATTTGACAGTTTGCAACCTAGCAACCCACAAACCAATTAATGACTGTATGTGCAGCACTGCTTTCTGGACAAGCATGAAGACCAGTTGTGGTACATCTAGATTTTAATCTGCATCAGGTGTGGGCATTTACTGTAGTGACACCAGATGCAACATGTTATATAAGACAATTAAAATGTAACACCCAACAAATGTTCCCTAAAAATCATTCCACTTGGTCCTTTGAAATAATACTATTGTGCACACTTGTATTACAATAATGATATATCATTCAAACACAGGAAGGTTTTCAACATGTGGAAGAAGGTGCTCTTCATTGCAGAGTTTCAGCTGAAAGATCATGAGCAACGAACTTGTTCTACGATGAAATGGTGGATGAAGCAAAAAGGCAGATGGTTTGATAAAACATTCACTTGGTACAAATAATGTCATACTAATCAGATTTTTATTTGTGTAGCATTTTTGAACCTTTCATTATTGCCCTCTCTCTTCACAATTATGTACTATTTATTTTTCTCTATCACACAAAATCCCCAATAACATAAATTAAATCCTGTATGTGTTCCCAATATTGTGCTACGCTACTGTTTTTGTGGTGGATTCCTACTGCTTGATGCTCACTAATACCATATTATCAAAAAGGAGTTTCAGCTGAAAGCTCAACACTCCCAATGTCTGTCATAAATATAGCAGCATTAAACAACAATACACATCTGTCCAGAATGTTAGTTATCACATTAAATTATGCAGTTTATAAGGAAGAAACAAAAACATAAATATGGATAAAAACACAGGGTTGGTGTGTACAGCAGAGCAGCAATTTACCACCTGCTTTTTGTAATATAAACAATGCCACGAACTAACAACATAAGATCCTGTTTGACAGGATGTTCCGATATTTTTTTCAGATGTTCAGATAAAACTGGCACGAGTGATTACGGCTGTTATATCAGCTGCACAAAATCCCACATAAACCAGAAGGAAAAGGGATACGGATGCGGAATGGTGTCATTTGCTCTCATTATGCTGATGCTATGTGGATTCTCCAAACCATGTATCTGCAACACCAACGGTGGTCAGAATTGTGTTTGTATAAAATATATGAAAACAGATTACAAGGGATAAAATGAAAATGCTTGATAGGTCACAATGCACTCATCTCACCTCTCCATCCTCTCAGTGGCAGGTCAGTGTAAGTTGGTTGGAGCCACATAATTTTTTGGGAGGATCAGAAGGTTGCGCTTTGTACCCACCGCTACTCCCACACACACAAACTCCTCCCAAAACCCACCTCTATCTATCTGCCCACCCCTGACCATTCCCATCACTTCACAGCTGGATGAGCAAAGCAGCAGCAGCTACCTACCTGGTGCTGTGATTGACTGCACTGCTGCTGAACGCGCTTCACTGTATCTGTGCCGTGTTTATTGCTTCTTTCACCTTCACAGTAATTGAGTCCCTTCCCTATGCCAAATATGCATCATCAGAAGGGCGGATGTGAGTGTGTGTGTCCAAAGACTCTGGATGTGTGTGTGTGTGTGTGTGTGTGTGTTAGTACACAAGGGAGAAGAGAGTTGACTGGCAGGCTACATAACTCAATTCAGGAATTCTGAGGGAGTCTGATGGCATTTTTTCCTGTGTGTTGGAATGCGTGACTGAGTTTACCTTTACTGTGCCGAGCTATGTAGGAAGTGATGGGTCCTGGTATGGGAAGAAACCCCAGACTATGCATATCACTACAATGTATTCTGGGTGTGAATGCAATTTAGGGGGGTCAAGAACCACCCAAATCACATAATACACGACCTTCACAGCAGTTACAGCTGCAGGTGTTTTACAGTATGTCAGTAAAGGTTTTGCACACCTGGAAGTTTTCATCTGTGAACATCAATTTTCAAGTACCGCCTTTGGTAATGACTTGAATTTTGGACTTTGACTGCAGCATTCCAACACACAAAGAAGGTTTGATCTGTATGCTTTGGGCCAATGTTCTGCTAGAAAGTAAAATTTCCTTGATAACTGGATGCAATCTGCCGGGTTACCTTGGACAGAATATTTTTAAACTTCTTTGAACAACTAATGGAACTTTTTGTACTGCTTGATAACTAGGAACATTTGGAATCGAACAGTCGACACACAATCTTGTGATAGCAGGACTTTTGTATTTGCATACACCTTTGTATTCACAGTCCAACTGGGGACTTCCAGGTCGACTGGAAGCATGCTTCAGTATACGTCATGCTGGGATCCCTTCTCTGTCCCTGCATCCTTAATGTTACTATAATGAAATGGTCATGGAGAGAGCACCACATATTTTTAGCCATGTGACATCTTTTTAGACATTTTGCAAAGAATGGTACAAGAGTATATAATTCTTCACTGTGTCTGATAAATATTCCTCCAAAGCATTCATGCTGTCGATACAAAGACCGGATGGCAGAAATGGTCTATTTGAAGCAAAATATCAACATTACTGTTCTAGCGCATTTCTGTATGAAACGTCCTACAAACTTTTGAGCAATCACACAACACATCACACATGACTCTGTGCAAGATATTTTAACTCAGGCCTGGTGTCAAAAGGGGAGGAAGGACAGCTCCTGACGAACCAGAGGACACAATTTTCATCATGAGATTTTGTCATCATGAGAGCAGTTTCGGGTGCTTTGAATGACATATGGGTGAACCTCAAAGGGGCTTAAATACATATGCATTTGTAAGATTTTGATTTACTGAAAAGTTTCAAATGCATATATTATTTTCTTTTTACTTCACAATTATGCACAACTTTTTGTTAGTCTGCCACATGAAATCCCAGTAAAATAAATTAAGGTTTGTTGTTATAAGGTAACAAACTGCAAGGCACTGTGCACAAATACACAATACCAGTCACACCTGTAAAACAGACAATACGCCAAGAACAAGCCAAGTAGCACAAGTGAATTCTGAAGTATGATGGATGTGTGAGCCACTGAGGTTAGGGAAGCGATGAAAAAAGTAGAGTAGGCAAGACAAAAATGATGATGTGTGCATGTTCGTTGTGGAGAGATGAGGAGCCCAATAGGTACGATCAAACACTGAGGAGTTAAACTCTCTTTTCCTGCTAATAGTAGGGAAAAAACGTTATTTGCAGGCTTTTGGAGACATAAAAGAAGCAGAAGAGGAGGGCTGGAGGAGATGAGGTAGTAAAAGACAGTCACGGGAGGAAGAGAAGGAGGAGTGGGAGATGGCTGAGGGGACTGCAAGGTGTCTGAAGGGCATGTACACTAAAAATAAGCTTCAAACCGCTAGAATATTGCTGCGCCGTGTAAAATGCAGAGTTCAGCAAGCCCAGAGCAAAAGGGATAGTGAGAGAAGGTACATCTGGAGGTAGAGTTAAAAAAAAGGGAAACAAGCATTTTGACTAAGAGAAAGCAAAAAGTTACAGGAACACAAGGAGGAAGTGGAAGTTTAAGTTATTTTGAGAAATGGGAAATGGGATAAAGAAGATGGGAGACATAAAAAAAACATATTGGAAATGATTTGTTGGGGTCTGTGTAAATGTAAGAAAAGTGAGGGGAAATATAAAGTGCCAGATGAAAGGAGAAAACCATTTTGCCAATGCAAATGAGAGAAGGAAAACGGAAACACAGGCGTTCAAAAGCTGGCCACCTGGGTCCCGTCAATCCTCTGTCTCTCTTTTTCCTCTTTCTCCCTCTTCAGCTCACTTTCTATCTATTCACACCTGGTTCTGCCATCCCCGTAGCCTACAGCGACAGTGTGAGAGATAGGAGGAAGGAGGAAGAGAAGACATAGATGGGGTGCAAGCAGCAGGGAGGCAGGGGGAAAGACTGCCAAAATATGCATCAGCAAGCTATCTTGGCAAAGAAAAGTCCTTTTTCCCCTTCACCAAAACGCGCCTTTCCAACTATCACTGAGCTTGCCTGTCATTGCTAACTATTAGGAACAGTTGGAGCAGATGCATGCGGACACATGCACCTGGAGCTCAGAGTGTCGTGCGTGGCCATGGGCACTTGTACTTAGACACCAACAGAGTTAGACGAAGAAATACAGCCGCACAGGGAGGGGCCGGGGAGATAGAAATAAAAGCTTTTGTGTGATCATAGTGAGCAAAAACAAAAAGACATTAAGTCACTGCTGAGGCCCTTGAACAGGCTTCACACTGCAGGAGAGCTGGGGAAGAAGGATCAAAGAAGAAGAAACCAAGAAAAAAAACGGTTAAGAATAAGAAAAATATTAGAGAAGGTGAACAGTAAGTACAAGCAAAACAGGTTTTACTTGAGATCAAAGGGCACAACCAATGGGCCAGGCCTTGTGCTTTTGTGAATATGGTTTTCAGGCTGGGTGTGTCTGACTGGTTGTCTTTAATATCTACTGGAAAGCTGAAAAGAAAACTAATAAGGGAGCACTACACATACAAAACACACAGCAGGAAAGGAAGCACAGTTCACTGATTGTGATGGAACACAAGCAGACCTGAATTTCAAAATCTGTACAAATGCAAGACATTGAATATATATATATATATATATATATATATATACACGCACAGTACAGACCAAAAGTTTGGATCCACCTTCTCATTGAATTCAATGAGAAAGTGTGTCCAAACTTTTGGTCTGTACTGTGTGTGTATATATATATATACACAAATAAATCATTTGGCAATTTTAAAATCATCTGGGATGAACTTAATTTTTAGTTACCAACAGTTTATGATTATTTCAAATTTTTCCCACAAGTTCATATTTATTTTTTTTCAGACCTCAAACCAAATTCATTTCCACTATAAACAAGGCTGAGTTATTGTTGATTCACAAGTAATACTGTGTATAAATTTTCCAGCCCCTGTAAAACAGCCTAGCTAACAGAATTAGACTGCAAATATTTGATTTAAACTGGATTGCAATGAATTTAAATCACAAATACTTCTGTTCAGATGATTGTACTGCAATAGTGTTGCCAGCATTATTCTCCAGATTACAGATCATTTTAGAGCATATACATTTGCAGTGTCCAAAATACAGAAAATGTAGAACTTTTAGTAAGACAGCAGAATGTGCTTTGGTTAGCCGTGTTGTTATGTTTAAATGCGGGATACTAATTTAAGTTCTATGGGTATTTGTAGAATAAACTAAAATTGTCATTGGCAGATTAGAGCTTTACAACATCAGTGTTTGGAAACTGGCCACACAATCTCTGACTGGTTCATCTCTCATTATATATTCACTAATTATAATAATAAATTTTTCCTTATGTAAAGTAGTAAACAATTTGTTAAAAAGTCTTTTCTCTATATTTAGACCCAAAAACAGTATAACAGTAGTTAGATGCGGAATGCTTCCTCATTTTATGTCAGTTAGTCCTGGCACACAGAAATTAACTTTGCCTTCTGGTCGTTTCTGCAGACTCAAGCATACCTTCTGCTCACAGATTGTTGAGCTTTCATCTTTTCAAATCGAGACAGCAAGCCACATATATCAAAGTCTCCCAGCTTCAGAGGGGCCAAATATAATCAGATTTATCCAGTTCAAGTTTATGCAAACAGTGTATTGTAATATACTTCTTAGCATAATGAAAATACACAGCAAGCTTTTTTTTATGATATTTATATTATGCTATATATGTTAAATGCATACCTTTCATTTATTTTGCAACATTAAAACATAAAAAAAGTAAAGTAAATTTGTGAATCACTTTAGATGGTCTGTAGTATAGCCTGGAATCCCGCTGACTAAAACAGTGGGCAGAGCGACATGGATACAAAAAAAAGGGATAGATGGTAGCCATCATGGCCTTTGGGAAGAGAGAAAATAATCAAGAATGAAAGCACATTCCCCCTTCAGCTTTCTTTTATTAGTTTCTCTAGCAATAAACTATGTTACTGTATATGCAGTCAGGAGGCGACGGCTCCGTGCTGTGTGTACTCTCTCGCTCTCCCAACTCTAGGATCTCTATTGCAGACACAGAAAACACTTGCTGCCCATGCCTACAGAGTTGACAAAAGCTAAAAATGACTTGTGGAGCGATCAACAGAACCCCACTGGCCGATCCAAGCTGCTTCACAGCTCAGTTCGCCAGTATAGCCTAGTGGGAAGCAGTTGCTATGAACTACCGTTTCCTCTGCAACTGCGTCCAATGCCCAAGGTCTCTGTCAAACTCACTCAGTATCACAGATTGTTTGCCTGTTCCACTCCTCTGCAGCAATGACCAGAAAGGAGAGGCATGGTCCTTCTGTAACTGGTGATAACATTATTCGTCCGCCAGATGGACACGAAGATAGGGACACATCTGTGGATGTGACTCAAGCACCACTTCAATCTGCCGTTGATGGTTTATGGAAGGTCAGGTGAGTGGGTCGGACCTGTTAACAGCCATCAGGTGAATCAGCAGTCATGCACTTGAAAGCTCCTTGAACTGCTCCATAGAAAATGAATCCAGTGAAAGCTCTCCTCAAGGTTGTTGGTGCCAGGCCATTTCTTAAACGGTCTCACCAACTGTAACAATGTGTGCAGAAACAATTGCAGCACCAATCCAATTTGGCAGAGCTACTTTCTTTTTCCTCTTTCCCTTCACTGCAGGCAGCCACACAGCAGTCCAACTTCTGTTTAGATTAAAGCAAACCCTCACTTGACGACCTTATGAATCTTAAAAGAGCCCAGCAAATGTTTGCGGTAAATCTTGGACCAGCAGATTACAGCAGGCTTTTTTTACCCTCTCATTTTTAAATCTTTGTCCATCTTTTTCAGACTCCCACCATCCTGCACATGGGAACAAGGTGTTTGGGAGGAACTTTTTTTGAGGATTGTTTTCATATGCTCTAAATTAATTGCCTCTAATTAGGAGTTGTTTACGGTTTGCTAATGAAGTGGATCAAAGCTTAATACCCCTGATATTGAGGATCTTGTCTAAGTCCCAAGGAAGAGTTGAGGAGAAAAGCAGACAGCGGAAAGAGTAAAAGGGTATTAGCAAAGTATAGTGGATCTAAAAATCTCACATCCCTGTAAAAGATGACAAGTTTTTGTAAACATTTAGACCAACATAAGTAAAAGTGACACTTAAATATTTAAGGGGGGAGGGGAGGAAGTAATGAGGCTGCACAATGTTTTGCTCAAAAAGAATTCAGCTGTTCTAGAATACTCTGACATTTTGTAGTTAGTCCTCAGAGAACAGTGTAAATGGTCAGATAATAGTAGGAAATAATTTTCAAGCTGCATGAATTTCTACCAGATAATCAGTGTGTAGTATCTGTGACAGTAACCCTAAGTAATATTTATGCCTGGGCTTAAGCTGCTCAGCGTATAGAATCTCAGTCATCATCCCAATACCAGTATGTACAAAAATTAAGTGGCAAAGAAGTGGTAGGATACAATATTTAGTTGTGGTTGTGATGAAGTGACAGACATACTGAAGCCCAAGGAGTTATTATGGGAAATTGTGTAATGGTAAAAAAATTAAATAAAATCATCCTTAATCCAATTGAAAATTTGTGGATGGATATGAACAGGAATGTTGTTGCAAAGTACAGTGTCTACGTAAACATGTGTCATCCTGATAGACTACAACCCAAACAGACAGATGCTGTAGAAAGACGAAAAGTTCTTTAACAATTGTTTGTTGAAGCAATACTTCAACACACTGTTTATTCCCTCCTCCTCACCCCAAAAAAGCAACCAGTGTGTGTTCATTTAAGTTTAAAAGTACATATTAAAAGGTTTCCAAAACATCAGAATGATTTCAATTAGGTTCTGCTGTTTTTATAAAAAACTAGGCATTCAACAGTTTTATAAGAGTTTTGTCAACAGCCACTTACCCTCTGCCCAAAATAAAATGGGAAATCTAATATTTATCTGCCAGCTATTGATGTTATCAGTTGTATTTACTGCAGTGATAGGAGTGGTGTTTTTTAAAGCACATACACAAAATTGTGTTTGCATGGCATTTGTAGAGCTAATATATTTTAATCTTTTGCTTACTTAATGCATTCTTTTTCAGCTAGCATCTTTGAGCGCTGTTAGAATATATAAACATTTGCTAATATAATCAAGGTTTGATTATGTTTGAGTGAAAAAAGAGCAAGGAAAATGTCACAACAGTAGCTAAGCCAGACATGGTAATAACTACAATGAATTTGCTACTCATGGGAGAGACATTTTAAGGGTTTTCTTAGACAGAAAACTCATCGGAGTCCTCTCTGGCATTGTTGTCTCCGCGCTCTGAAAATCTCCATCTGATTTCCCAGAAGATAAAGCGGCGCTTTCACTGGCAATTTTCAGCATCCGACAATCTCATCAAAGCAAACCTATTAATGGTGATGATATGAAGGAGGATTCTAAACGGCAGGCGGATGAATAGCCCAGTGCGTGTGTGGGTGTCCAATTCTTCGTGTAGGATGGGTGAAAGTAGGAGGGCTGGACATAAGTTTGTGTGTAACATTTTCAACACTTGTTTGGCTGGGTCTTGTGTGTGTATTGTGTGTAGGTGTAAGAGGGCATGTATACACTGTGACCTTATTGATCATGACAACTTGTCCCTCAGGTGTGGTCACCTACACAGTGCTTGCCCTTTCTTCATCTTTATCTTTGAATATTGCCATCCATTTCTCTGTTTGTGAGCTCCCTCCTTCTCCTGACACCAGCACCCTGTATTTCCTGATCTTTACCCTCCCCTCCTAACATCCCTCTTCTTTCCCTCCTCACCTTTTTTTGCCCTAGGAATCAGTCATCCTGCATCACTTTCCCTTTGTTTTTTTTTAAACACTCTTCTATTTTAGCACAGAATCCTGCAATCATTCTCTCGTTTGCTGGACTCCTCTCAACCTGACTTTCTCCTCTGCTCCACTGGTCTATGACACATGCCCCTGGTGCTTTCCCTTCCCCTCTTGCTGTTTCTTTCTCTTTTTTGATACAGTGTGCAGCCATGGCTGCAGACATCGCTCCCTCTCTCCCTGTGACGCTTTCACTCTCCCTCTGTGACCCCATCAGTTCCTCAGTGCCCCAGCTAATCCTGGTCACTCTTCATCACCCAGCCTCCACCAGACACACCGACCTCCCAAGGTGGTGAAGGAAAATGTGGTTTCTTATGGAGTTTCTGCACCCAGGCTGAAGTTTAAGCCCATCTCTGATCCTCCTTACCACCGAATGAGCACCTCATTACCAGCCATCCGTCCCTCCTCTTGTCTCTACATTAAGTCTTCCAGATGGGATGCGCATTAGCCTTTTGCTCTGGCAAAGTACACAGCTTCTAGCTCTTCAATTTTAGGCACTTGCCCTTTTCAGCTCAATCAGCCTCTTTGGCCCAATCACAGGTAGCGAGGACTCTGTTGCACCGCTTGAGTGAGGATAATCACCTTGGTTACCCGCGTTACTGGAGCCCGCTGTCTAACCACGTTAGCACTGCGCCCTGGGAGCTGTGGAGACAGGTGTCACAGCAGCAAGGGAGGGTGTTAAACAAGCCCAAAAGTGGAGATATAAACATTTACTCCCAGCCATGGGAGACTCGATATTAATAGTGAATAATGCTCACCCCGTGGTGCTAATATTTTCATGTTTTTTCAGACGCAGAAGCCCCTCTCACGACACCATTATTCAGCACTGACTGCCTTGACAGAAGTACATCTTGTGTTCTGGCAGAAAGAATACTTAGCAACTGTTTCAGAGAGTTGCACCAAGAAGTTATACCGGGACAACTGCTATTTACTGATTTCACAGTCCCAAAGCAAAGACAAATGTACACAGAGAAGGGTCAGCTGCTGGAGAAAAGCTTCTGGCTCAGGGGACGTTGGGTCATAGCACAGTGAGAGATTCACCCAGCTGGGGCCTTTGCTTTTTTTTTTTTACACAAAAGCCAATCAGATCAGATGAACCTAAGAGCACCAGATTGATTGGCAGGCTTCAGATGCCAGCAAACGGAGATGTCCTTGGTGTCCTACTCTGCATCGAAAAAACTTGCGCACCAAAGTTGGTGGAATGCCAGTTGTTCTCAGAAAGCGACACATAAGGACGACATAGATCACCATTATGATAATCACGGGCAGCACTATCTGGGGAATAGTAATGGGAAGGAGATGAGGTGGCCGCCATAAAGAGTGTTTCTACATTAGTATTTGCCCTGATTAGATTGACAGAAAGTTTAACTAATGGACAATTTAAAAAAAATGGTCAAATGAGATATAAGGATTCGATTACCATTTGGTGTCTTTGTGTGACCCTTTTAGTCATTGTGCTTTGTGTTTTCAGTTTGCAGAAACCTATCCCTAAAGGCGAAGCTCAAACCAAAGCACATTCCAGTAAACAGGATGTGAAAAAGGATGTGTGATGTGTGGGCTCAAAAGGACATGTCAGGTCTAATTTCCCTTTTCTATTAAAATCAAAGCAAAAACATTAAATCCTATCAAGACCAGGCTACGATACTAGAGTAGCTTATTGACTGAGTGAAATGGCAGATGTTTAAAACAAGAAGCTACACAGTTATTAGGCATAACATATTCTAAATCAATTGAATGTTGATGATTTGTTATGACACTTGTGTTAGAAGCAGGAATAACTGGAAAGTCTAAGGATTGTTAACAGGTTGGCAAGTGACAAATTGTGATGGCCAGTAAATTAATTGGGTCAGACCATCTCCAAAACTGAAGCCCCTCCAGCTGGGCAGTTACCAATATCGGTTTGATTTGATGAGTAAATGTTTTTAAAGATCAATTTCAATCTAAAGTCTATGTGGGCCAAGTTCAAGTCAAGTCTCAAGAGTTTAGCGGGAACATTTAGGTTAAGTCTTTAATCTTTCACCACAATTCCAAACTAAGTCCCCAAGTTTTATGCTTCAAGTCCAATTCAAGTTCACGACTTTGAGACCATACCTAAGATATGCCTAACTTTCTTGCCCCAGCTCAAGAAATTGACCTGAAATTGCAGGCCAATTTGAGGTCAAATCCCCAGTTTTGGGGGGGCATGTCCAAGTAAAATTTCAAGTTTTTAAGGAGCAAGAACCAAAACAAGTCTCAAGTTTCTATTGACTAAAATTAGTTTTCTCACATCACATGCATGTCACCAAGTCCAACTTGGTGCAGGAGTAGAAGCAATGATTTTAAATCCCTAACCTTAAGCCTGACTTAATACATGGACTTTCACATTTTTGTTTATAGTTATTATAGTTATATTTAATTAAAAAAGTAAAAATACAAATTATTACTTATATTAGCAACCTCCATATGGTCCTACAGCCATCAGCAGAAATAAACCATGTGGTCAGAAACCAATATTCAGAGCCAACAGGAAGATCTTAGCACTGTCAATCAACCTTGTGTATTGCTTGATTGCAGCATTAAATAAAACCCCCCAAAAATTTAAAGATGAAATAAACTCTTTTTACTTGCATGTACTGTCAAAACATATACCAGAAAACCCATCTGTGTGACATTAGCATGACAGTCAGTCATTTGTACACAGTAAACTCAGAGGGGACCATATTATTTCCTCAAATGATCTACACACCCCAGTTTTCTTTCATTGCTGATTATATGAGATAAAGATTGTTCATGAACCCTAGCCCCACACCTCAAATCTGAGTGAGATCACAAGTATTCAGAGCATGAGTGAAAGTCAAGTATAAAGCACTTATGTTTGCAGCTTAAGTGTGAATCAAATTGAAGTTGGAGACTTGAATAGCTGTCACTGATATTTATCAAATGTGGTCTAAGTAAGTAACAGTTTGGAACACACAGCAGGGTCATTGGTGGCCATTGATGGACTTAGGTAGCAAAGATTAATCCCTGTAGTCCAATCAAAGAGACAAATTACTAAAGTTAAGGCTGGTTGTTAGAATAAACAATGTTTCACAGCTTGTGTTAGGGGTCCAAGGCTGCAAATCAGTAAGAGTGACAACACTGCATGCTTTACAAAACAGCTAATAGATCACAGGGTATTTTCCACCTTACATGCATTTGGAATTGGTTTTTGAACCATGCATGTTCAGTGAGAAGATTCCCTCAAAGAGTGACAAATTATTAGAATCCATTATTTCTGGTTGGCTATTTTGAGAAAGTAACTGATAAGCTTTGCCACAAAGCAAAACTTTTTTAATAAACAATTTGAAGAGCACAACAAGAAGTCTAAGGTTTCAGCTTGAACTCAAAATTTCCCAGATCTATATCTAATAAGCAAAACATTAGATAGCTGTAAAAACAAGTACCGTTCATTGAGGACTCATTTCGAAACTACAGAACTGCTGATACCATCTTAGTGCCAGATAGCATGTTAGCAGTCATTCAAAAAAGGTGGTCATAATGTTATGCCTGATCAGTGGGAGGAAATGAGTAGTCAAGTAGAATAAAATATATCACCTGTGCAAACCTTGAAGCTTAAAGACTTCTCCTTCGGAGTAATGGACCCATAAAAGCCCAGAGGAGAATAAAAACAAGCCACAATAAGCTCTGTAACTCTTTTGGTTGTGGCTTTCCCCGGGAGAAACACAATTTGTCTATGGAGCTTATGCTGAGGCAGTTGCTCAGCTGAGATAGTGGGCCACCCTGTCAGGGCCCTTTAGGACTGCATCAGTTGATCAAACAGGGCTGTGCACAACAGCAGCAGGCAGCATACCTTTAAAAAAAATCCTCATTTCTTCTTCTCTCTCCTGTCGACAGGCGCAGTAGCACTCTTTGCCAAGTTTCGGTTGTCCAATTATTTAAACTTACAAAAGACAGTGAATCAGAGGGGGATCGAACACAAACAACATCGTAGCAACACGGAGATCTGATTTTGCACTGATTTATACCGCAAACCAGCAGATGGCAGGGCAGAGGGCAAAGAGGCAAGATCTCGCTCATTTTAATTAAATTGTCGATGAGAGGGGTTTTTTTTCCTCCTTTTTTTTTGGAGGGGGCGGGGGTGAATTATCCTTCAAGTTTAGGATCAAAGGATACATCTTTCCAACCGGTGAAGGCTTTTTCAGCATATTAGGCAACAAAGAAAGGCACAGAAATAGCAGGGCCAGCGCAATATGTAAAAATGTAAAAAGGGTTTCTGAACTCCTGCGTAAGGCAAACTACGCCTGACAAGCATCAAATGCTGCGTTTGGGTTCTGACAAATTCTTACATAACCAACACTGCTCTGCTCAAAGAAAATCCTAATGTGTACATCTGTTATGGACCTATGCATGTGTGCATGCTTCTAGTTGTATACATACAGCATTTACCTTGATGCGTCTGTTTACGTGCCAAGCTTCCCTTCTGTGACTCAGAGCGACATTGATTTATGCGTGGCTTCTCTGCGTTTGTCGGTGCACTCACTAACACACAAGCACACACACACACACTTAGACCGACTGTAATTGGTATTCAAATCTCCTCCCACAACTACGTCCAACTGCTGCTATTTTTCAGCCACTGGAGCCGAAGCCAAGGTCCAAGCGGGATGATGGGGAACAAGCTCAAACGGATGGGTCTCATTGCACACATTCGGATAAACAAATGGAGGTGATTTAAAGCGCATGGTGATAAGGCGGGCGGTAATGGAGGCAAAGGAGAGGAATGGGGATGGGGTGCAAAAATGGGTGTGATGGAGGGTGGTGATTAAGCGGCAGAGGTGGAGTTAGGAGTATTTGTTACAGTACGTGGAAGTTTTAGACTGCACCTTCACAAACATACAGCGCTGACTCTGTGTGTGTGCATGTGTGTGTCCCTCAGGCCTGCCTGTCAGACACACTGTGAAGTCTGCCTGACTTTCTTCTTCCACCATTTCCCTCTTATGCCTTTCTTGCTCCCACATTCTCTCCATCCCCATCACCCCTTGTTCTATAAAAGGAGGGACAAGTCTTCACAACAGAATCCTCCACACAAACACCTCTGCATAATAACTTCAATCCATGTTTTCTTTCATTTGCGACGCACCAATCAGTTAGAAAATATCCCTTATATTGTGTCTGATTGGCTGATTGGTGACTGGAATATGAAAAAGTTGATATTTGTGAAATTAATCGAAACAAAGAACTGAATAATTGAGGTCTATGCATAAACCAAAAGCGTGCCATTTGACACACTTTTCAAAAAATCAGAAAAAGGTAAGGAACAATCAAAAATGCAAAACTGAAAACCATATTGCAATTCCTTTTTTTGCTGCAATTAAAACTACAATGTCTATCAAAGATTCTGCATTAAACTGATTTATGTCATATATTATAGTATTTTAGGAAAAAAAAAAGAAACATATGTAGAAAAAAAGCTGAATCAGTAAGGTCAAACCTCAAAGAAAATCAGAAATAGTGCTGGCCAAGAAAAGCCTGATTAGTTTCCACATTCCCTTTAGAATGGCAAAGAACAATAAATGTTGTTTTCTTTATCAGAAATAGTTTCAAAACAAACAGCTTTGCAGTGTCTTCTTTACCACCTTCTGCCTTTAACATTCCTGAATCCCCCCAGCCTCATGTTTCTCCCCCGGCTCCTGTCAGAGGCTAGATTAATGACAATGATCAGCGAGCAACCCCCAGCTGAGGGTGCCTGCAGCTTAGCCAAAACCCTGCACTGTAAGCAGCACACGCAGCAGCTTCCAGCATCATTCAGACAAACACACAAACCTCTAACACAGAACTCCATTTAGACTAACATACTAACACCTACAGCTCATGCATATAAATCAGCCAGCCCTGATCCCATAGCAGACACACAAAAATACTCTCTGGGGAGGAAATCAATATGCAGGCGATGCTAAGGCTCTTATCAGTCCAACCATGAAATTTGCAATGGAGCAATGTGGTCCTCTTGTGTGAAACAAAACACATCATGACTTCAGTGGCAGTGACAAAGGTAATACCTGACCTATCACTTAACCCTTTAACAGCCTTCAGAATGCTGGAACAAAACCCTGCAAAGCAACATCTGTGTGCATCACTTCATCTCATTCACAAGTACTTATGTGTTATGGGTGGGACTTAAACGGCTTTGTTATGAGTTTGTGCTTCAGTTCCCTCCCAAGCAGATGGCTTGGGGCTAAAGTTGTTCTATAATCCAAATTTCTGTATTTGCAGAAGGTCCACTTGTACAATCAGCCTGAAGAAGCAGTGCAGGACCATCCCGAGATAAGGTGCTCTGCGGGAGCCGCTGCCAGGGTTTGTAATACGACTGTTAAATGTTATTGTATTTGATAAGGAGGCGTATCAAAGGTCTGTTCAGACACACATCTGTGGGACATAAAGGGAAGCGCAAACACTTCCTCTTCTGTTCAGCGTTGTATCTGACACAGGTCTGATCCACTGCGGGAATTTGCACTCATGTAGCTGTCAGAGTGTTCAATCGGAGCAGCATGCACAGGGGACTTATGTCACAGGCTCCAGTCCTGCCATGCACATACAAAACCAGGACTAATCAAAATGCTGTGACGCACCAGGGTCATCGGAGCATGGGAAGACCCATTCAGAAAACAGATAAGCGGGAGCGAAAAGTCACAACAACCCGCGGGTTTCACTTTTGTCTTGATCGAGGTCTTCCAGGGTCTTTCCAGCTCAGCAACTGGAGCGCGGTGACTCACTTAAAATAAAACCCCCGGATTGCGTAAAATCGTCTCTAGCAATAATTATCATGTGCTGAATTTTAAGCATTATGATTTATACACGTGCTTTCGCCCTTTCCTCCTTCCCGCTCCACTTACTCCCTAATAAACCAAAGCAGTTGGAAACATCATTCAGCTCAGAGAGGACTTAGACAAACTTGCCCACTGACTGAGTCGCCCCCCAACAAACTGACGGCTCTTCCATCCCCATTCACATCACACTCGCTCACTCTTTCGTCTCAAGTCTTACCGGTGTTCACCAAGCAGGCGGCTGTGATGATGGCGAGAGGGACGCAGTAGTTCCACACGCTCAGAGCCATTGTTGATATTCCTCTCTGATCTTCCTGAGTATTCCTCTTCCCCGGAGAAATCAGTGTCATGAACCCGCAGGTTCACACTCCGACGGAGCCTTGGGCGGCCGTGCACCACAGCGCGCGCGTGTGGCTGTGTTTGGATGTGTCTGTCTGACAGAGCGCGTGAAACTGCGCGTGTGTTTTACGAAGCGCTTCCTCTCTGTCACACGCGCGCACTTTCTCTCTCCCTCGCTCTCTCCTTACGAATATGATGGCTCTGCCGTTTTTTCTCGGTTGTTTTACATTGTAAATATATTTGAAAAGCTTGCCAGCGGGGCGGGCCCCGTGTGTCTTTCCGACCAATTACAGCGCGCAGGACCAGGTAGAGGGGGAAGCGGCTTGCGGATGAGTGAGGGCTGGGGCTTAAAAATATTGGCTAAAGGAAATAGGAGGGAAATCGGTCAGGAAAGTGTTGCATCCTTTAAAAACAATGTGCTCAAATGTAATTAATTATCGAGTCTTTTTTTCTTTTCTTTTTGATGCAAATAAATTATTTGCTGATTAATTTCTATGGACAGAAACGTAAAAACTACCGAAATACAAATAGGTTTAAATTATTTCTGGAAGTCTGGGGCTGATTGAAAATATTTTATGAATGGGCTACAGATTAGGAAACATGTATTTATGCATATTGCATAATTTGCATAAATTGGTCATTATAAATCTGAGCGAACAAAGATTACATGTGGTAGTCCTCATGGCTCTGTTCTTGGGTCACTGTTAAGTTATATGCCTCAGATTATTTGACAGATCTCTTACAAATCATACAGTATGCTGTTGACACACAACTATATTTCTGTCTTACCCTGTGACCACTGTCCCATACAGTAACTGAATGTGCCAAACTGATGTTATGGATTGTGTATCAATAACATTTCCCCAAGGAATGTTTCTCTAACTTAATGCGGTTGTTTACATAGAAGCACTTTCTGCAGCCAACCTCATATCCAATTGAAAGAAACCGTGAGAGATAGCATTTATCACATGTTCATCTGCACTAAGGTAACTGGTAGTAAACATCCCATGTTTTGTCAAAACAACACTTATTGATAGTCAAATCAAATAATAAATTAAGGAAGTCATGTTTGATTTTATGTGTAAATTCCAATGGCAGCATGAAAACATACTTGAAGTAACTGTGGTATTTCCATTTAAGCACCTTTTTATGCTATTGTTTATTTTTAAGTATTTTCCTGCAGGGAGATTTTCTCAAGCTGGTATTATTTAAGTCATTACTCACCCGTTTTGTACGTGCAAAATGCGTCCGACACAGCGTTCACGCTAACATCCAATGAGACTTTGTGCCCCTCATTAATCCTCTGGCAGCGAAAGACTTGGGCTTTAACGCTGATTTCTCCATTGTTTCCAGCAAATAACTTTAAAGACCTGATTTTCTTGCCTGTTGTCAGTGTTGGCTGATAAAGCAAATATGATTTCAGGTAAGGCACTGAGTTCCACTACCTCTCCCGTTATAATGCTGTTTGTTTATTGGAGGTTTCCTCTACTTCCGCATAGGGGCGGAGCCGGTGTTCTGTTTATCTGTGCTACCCGTAAATCCGTCCTAACTTGTGGTAATGCGCATGCGCACCAGAACACCGGCGTTATGTCAATACGGCGCTGCTTCTTGGCTTATTTACGGACTCACACCAGAATTACTATTGCTAAATCAGCCTGTTTAAAAAATGTCAGAATAAACGGTTCACTGTCAAAATAGGACCCAGTAAAACTAGCGTATGCTTTTATTTGTAGTTATTATAATGCTGTGTAATGTCCAAAAGGCCAGTGGATGCCTGGTGAAGGTCAGTTAACATTCACCGGTTTGTTTTATTATGTCTCAACTATTTTGTTGTTTCATTTTCACCATTGCATTAGTTCACCATACATTACTGCTTAAAGCTGTCTATCCTTTTTGTATGCAATCTGCCTGTGATCATTAATGTTTCTGAAAACTATGTTGAATTATCCTGTGTGTCAATTTTGCCATAGAAATAAATTTGCCTCGCTTGAGGTGATAAATGAATAGTGAATGAAATTGGCTGCATGGCATTATTTGCTGTGCTTGATAGCTACATTGCACTTCACATTAGATTTTAAACAGAAAGCAGTCAAGATAAGAGGAGCTATCTTTAATTATGCATTCACATGCAACTAGGGAAAAAAAATGTCTCTTCTTTGATCTGTCAGAAAAATAACATATTTTTGTGGTGGTGATAGGATGTTGTTGAATTTGGGGCCTGCAGGCCATCAGGCGACCGAAGCATTCGCAAAACCTTCGTATGCGTTGACCCGACCCTTCATAAATGCCATGCTGAGTAGATTCTCTATTTTTATCAATGTGGAAGCTCTCCACTGTTTGCCAGACTTAACTTTACAAGAAATTACTTTTGTTTTTTTAGTGATCAAATCATGTTGACTCTATCCCTTTAGTTAATCTTGTTGCATTTTTTTTATTTATTAAAAAGACATTCAATTTAAATAACTGACTTTTGTTCCAAACAAGGACTCATAAATGCAATCTGTGCTTTGAGTGATCTCAGTTTATTTGGCTAAATCTTTGCAAAAATGCTTACAATGGTCTGAAAACAAAACTTTTGCTCCAAGGAGCAAAAGTCTGGTTATCTGCAGTTTTTCTGGTTATTAGGTCGTGTTAGAGGGACTCTTTAAGTTTACCCGTATGCCACACTTCGCCCATAATTGTGTTTTCCAGTCAGAGACTTGCTCCATTATGAAAATTGTTTCTCTTTCCTCATCTCTGACTCTCCCCTCCCCTAATCTTGTCAAAGGACCATGTACTTGTGAGCCTGTGAGGCTTGAGTCATCCATTTTTTCTCAACTGTATCTTTTTCGCCCCCCGCAGGTAAAAGCTGGAATGACATGTCATATGTCTTAAAATCTGCCTTGGCCTCTCATCTGTCATAAACCCTCCAGACATTTTTTTCGTTTTTGGCTCAAGTAGACTGAATTTCCTTTAGGCCGTAACACATCAAAGTGGTATATTGATATTAATATTAATATTTTTACCCCTGACTTTCATAAAGTTGCTCTCAATTTTCATATCTTACCTCTCCTGACAGATATGCCAGACGGCCTTAAAGTCTCAGTTTCATGCTCTTCCCACTTAGCACTTTAATTTTTTTCGACACATTTTAACTCAGTTGTTTTGGCAAATGATAATTTCTGCCCCACTCATTCCCTAATTTCTAACTCGTCCAATTTTTCCTTGTCAACCATTTTCCAGAGTGTTTGTTCCCAGGTTGGCAGGGAAACAGTGGCAAGCAGCTCCCATTCCTGCACCAGATGGGGTATTGTCAGGGAGTAATGAGGGGAAAACACCTGCTTCTCCCGTTAACTGCACTCCTTCATTTTCGGCCGTTTTCATTCAGCATATGCGGGATGCACGTACAAAACCAAGTTACCGTGACGAGAACAGCAGCAGTCAGTGACACATGGAAACAAAGTGCCTCAGCCACGTTAGTGTCATGTTTAGCTCCCTTGTACGCAAAGGTTTGTGCAAGATTATTATACCATACTAAAAATACAGAAGGGAAGAGAGCTGCCTGACTTTACAGCTACAAATCTGAAACGTCATGTTTACCAATACGTCCCAATTACTTAGAATTTCAACAAAAGTTAATTTGTCAATTTCAATTTAAAACAATTTTAAAATTGCATGCATGAACAGTGATATAATGCAATGTATTTGACTGCAGCTTGCAGCTTATGAAAACCCCAAATTCACTCTCTTGCAGATTTTTTAAAAATATTAGCGTAAAGTTCAGTGGAAGGAAGAAGTGTGATAGAGCATTGAAAAAAGGTCAGGATGCACAGAATTTGACTTGTTTAAAGTCCAGTGTGAATTTTTCATGGTCAGTGATGATTTTGAGAGCCATGCCATGTTCTTGGGGTTTATCAAGTCAAAAGTTAGAGTAACCATCAAATGGTAAATTACAGAACAATTCATGCTTCCATTTGTTGATGGAGTTTACGGAGATGCTGATCTCATTTACCAGCAGGTCTTGGCACATGCATATGCTGTCAAAGCCACCAAGTGTTAGTACTTGCACCAGCAGTTACTTTGACAAGAAAAATATATCTTAACTTGATTTTTTTACCCCCAGTAAATAAATGCACTTAAATAGGTTGAATTCTATTATCAGTGTGAGATTGTAGTACATATATAAAAGGTCAATTTATTTAAGGCTTTTACAAATCTTTAACAGAGGTTCCAGGCAACACTGAAAAAAATAGAAATTGAGCTGTTTTGTATTCTCTGCACTGGCCTTGCCTCCATCTGAGATGTTGTCCAGTGTTTCAGCCATGGGGCACTGGAGAGGTCAAAAAGTTATTGTAGAATACTGTTTTCCTTCCCCCCCAATCAGACCCTTGCACCTTAGGGTCAGCTCTTCTGTGTCAAAGTCCTGATAACATTGTCGTTTGAGCCTATTCAGTTGAAGCCTCAGAAAAAAAAGACAACTTAAAAGCACTCAGGGTTTCACTCATGACTGACTCAAAGGCCAAAACAACCTGGTGCTCACTGGCATTTAACATGCAGAAAGGCATTTTGAGTTTCTCCTTGTTTTGTTTAAGGGCCTTCTTATTTTTTGTCTCTCAAGCAAGGCCTGACCTGAGCCATAAAGTAAGCAGGATCTTACTTCATGACTAGAAATGTGGAGAAAGTCTGTAAAAGTCTCAACAAAGGATAGCTGCAGCAGCTGTACAGGGGGGCTTGAATAATCAGTTTAATAACATTATCCAGGGCTGTGCTCTGTGGTGCATGGAACAGTTAATGGAGTGTCATTGTTAAACCGCTGCTTTGCCCATTATTAACAACGGCCTACGGTCAACCACACAGCCATAATAAAACCGCATAAAATCCGACATAACTTCAACGGACAGGCATAATGAAATTCTCAGCAATATGAGCACAGTTGTTGTAATAAGGAATGGTTGTGCAGTGCAGTGTTAAGGGTTACAAAGCAACAGAGGAGAAAATTAAAAAGATGAAGTTGTTGTGTTGTATACGATGGTTATATTTTAGAAAGAAATAGAAGGCTAAATTTAGTCAAGTCGAAGCAGAAGTAGCAGCAGCTTTTGTAAAAGATGGGGAAAGTTTCAAGGTTACCTGACCCTACGGTGATTCTTATTTTCTGTACTGAAAATACAATTCTTGTCAAGCTCACTATGCTTGTTAAGGGTTGGGGGGAACAATAGTGGATAACTTTAAGTAAAGATCATTCCCTAAGAGTAAAACCTCGCAGACTGCAGAGGAAGGTCAGTAAACAGGTTGATGCAAACCTAGGAAGACAGAGGATCGAGAAGATGTGCAGCCAAGCGAGTGTGCATGTCCGGCCTTCGCCACATTGTCAATACTCCCCAGACCTTTTTTTATACCTCTAAAATGAAACAAAATCAATGACACACTGGAGGTGGGTAAATAATATTTTTAAAAGCCATTTAATGTCAAAGAAATCCAAAAGTGCAGTATTAGAAGTGGAAAGTGCTTGAGTGCTGCCACAGTAAAGAGATTATAATAACCTTTCCCAAGTACTTTATGATAGTTCCTCTTTTGGGAACAGAAACAAATCAACACTCTAAACCATTCTCTTATCATCTAAATAGTTCATTTATGATAAACAGCTGAGCAATTATGCTTGCACCTGAAAGGAAGGAATTGTGCAAGGAGTTTTTGTAGCTCTTTAGCAGAAGAATCTTCATCTTGATTTTTGCAAAGGTGGAGCTTACAATTTTCCCCACTGCAGAGTAAATGAAAAGAAAATTGCCAAACGGTTCTGTTCGAGATACATAACTGCACTCTGCACTCAGAAGCAAAGCTGCAACGGCATCACTAAAGCAATCATTTGCCCCTCAGTATGTTTCATTATTTATTTTTTACACCCGGCTTGTTACTGATTTCGATTTTTTTCTCCACAGTCTTCCAATATCCCCATTTACCTCACCCTATTCACTTCCCCCTATTGGTCCCCCTTTGTGGCTGCCCATTCCATCTTCCTCTTCTCTTGCTCCGACTTTCTCATCCCGCAGCCCCGCCTGAGCATTCACACCAGCGGCTGTTTGTCTGCGCTGGTGGAGGGAAGGGACTCCACACTTGATTTGTAGATAGGCTTTTTCTGAGAGTGGTCATCACTGCAGAGAGGAAGACAGGGAAAGACGGAGAAGAACGATTATCAGTGGATCGATCTCGCAGCAGGCACTCAAAAAGTATAAGTGAGGAAATTATAGGCTGTATCAAAGCGCTGGAGGCACACATGGCTGTAGATATGAAAGTCAATTATCCGTTTCTGTGCTGTCTGAGTGTCTTTGCACACACCTACTTGTATACTCACAAGAAACACTCACGGAAGACAGTCAAGGAAAACATCTGCATGAAGGATAAAACTTTAGTTCATGCAGTAAGAGAAAAAGTGTTCGCATTACATTTTTATGTGTTTTGGAAAGCAAAGATAACAGCAGGTAAAAATCTTTTCTTTCTATTATACAGAAATATGTGAAAGGTCACGGATGAGGTCAAGTGGGTCACAATTGCTGAGTTTAGCAAGCAACCTTCAGTTTGCCATGCTAATTGTATTATTTTGAAAAAATTAACTATGAGTTACCAAAAATATCCTCATTAAACTAATACTCTCCTATCAATGGCTGTTATATGATGTTCTAAATTGTTGGAAAGTTACCTGCAGCTGCTTTTCACCTTAATAAATAAAATACCAGATTATGAAGGTTGCATTTTTTCCATTTGCAGTAACATTATTATACATACATCTGAATGTCTGCCCTCCATGTTTCCTGACATGATAAAAGCAACCTCAATCTTTATCCAAAACAAGAATCTCTTTTACACTGCATGCTACATACATTTTTCTATTTCAAGTGAAGGTGTGTTTGTTCCAGGGTTCAGTATAATTTGTAGAAACTTTGTTCCCTCTTTACATTGACTAAATGCTTCAAAATCCAAAGAGAAGAACGTCCAGGTAACAACAGAGAACAACATCACTGTCATGCAGGGCTGTCCCCTCCGTTCTATTGTGTCTCTAAGCCAGAGAGACAGACATATGTCTCCCATAAGACAGCGGGATGCATCAGATCCAAAAAGGCACTTTGTTCTGAACAGACATTGATGTGATTGATGGTGGATTCTCTGATGGACTGTAACCTTCTCCCATTTCCCATTTTATATCCCCTTCTTAGGCAGACATAGGTCATAAAGATCCTATTCAAAGCATCAAACGTATTCTTCTTTTTGACATTTGAGAATCAACCAGAGGTGTGATAAAATCTGAGTTCAATCAGTTTAATTCTTATAGAAAAGAGTGCTTGCCTTCAGATTAACTCTGTTCCCACAAAATGCACAATACAATTATTAGACATGTCGTTTTTCTCTGTAATCTTTTGCAAGGCGTAGGATTTTTCAATAAGATTCTTTCCATAAATATTAGCCATAATAAGAAATTACTCCTTCTTACTTGAAACCATGAAAAACTCAATAGGAAGGTGTAAGCTTTAGATGAAATTCATTTCTTTATAACTTATAAGATGGATTTTGTATTAAGAATTCATGAGGCTGGCTGGTTAACCAATATTAAAGCTAAAGTAGCTGAGAGTCTCTACATGTGATTGATTTTTAATATTCAGTCTGGGTTGTGCTGGCTGGCTCACACATAGCCGACATCATACGGCAGGTTCAAATAAAGGTGCAGACACCAAACAGAAACTCTGGACATGAAATAGCCTTTGTTCTGCCACATGACAAAATGAAATATTGCAGCCTTAGTTATAATAAAGGCAAACTGCAAAGAGGGAGATCCAAGTAGTGGACAAAAGGGAAGCAATTTTGAGTAAATAAACACACACATTCACCTCTATTCAAAGACATATTAGCCATCACTTTTTGAAACATGATTTAAGATCCTATTAACCAAAGTGATTTCAAAGCGGTGGCTCAGTAAGTGTTCCTGCGAAAAAGAGGCAGACAGCAGCTGAACAAATCACCTTCCTCCCTGGCTTTGTTTATATGATCAGAACCTAGTTCTTCCACAAATAAACTAATCTGGGCATGTTAAAGAGAGAGAGCGGCTGAATACATGCACACAAAAAAACTGCATGATTATTTCATAATGCAGTGTTTGTGATGTTTGAACAGGAGTTGGGGACTTTTAGGAAAAAATATTGGAGGAAAAATGGTCATTCCCCAAAATATGATCCTGCAAGGATTCAACACCTAAAATGGGTGTATAGTGTACAGCTGATTCCAGTTTGTCTAATCTGTCAATGCTTACTTGAACAATTCAGTTTTTTTATGTCCAGGGATTACATTATGTGCCAACTCTTCTGTAAAAGTTTTGTTTAAGTTAAATGTAATAAACACTGGCCATGACCTTAAAAATGTCTGGCAAGTTGTTTTGGAAAGGTGGCATCTTAAAATCACAGGTAAAATGAAGGAATTGCAAAATTATTCCAATTTCGGCATCAAAATGTATTCTTATCTCAGAACAAAGGGTGTGAGGGAACATGCTGTTTATTGTTCCAGTTATTAAAATATGTAACTTTAATATTTTTTTAATTATTTACTTATTTATTATTTACATATTTCATAAATCTGTCACCATGGCATGACAGTATAACATATCACAAGCGAAATTGACACCTCTAAGACCCGCCCCCTGGCTCTGATTGGTTGTTTCTGACTGGGAGCAGCTGACTTATTTCTGACTTGGCAGGAAAATTAATCTGAATTGTGTTGTTTAAAACCAAAGGCTTTTAGAGTATGAGAAGACGCCTGTTTGGAAAATAAAAAGGCACAAAGATTCCAACAATGGTTCCTTACATGGGGCCCTTGCTGCTCCTGATCCGCTTGGCCCTGCGGCACAGGAACACACTCACAGAGAGGATGAACACAACCAGAGACGCTGCAGCCGCGGAGGTCATCAACCAGAGTCGCCCATTAGTAGTCTCATACCAGGCAGCATCCTCTGTGGGACAGACATGAAGGGAAACGTGCATGACACAGAATCTAAAATCAGCACACCTCATAATGCCTCGAGGCAAAAAGTATCTCCAGGCAACTTCCTACTTGAATACATGAGAGACCATGCCAGGTATTCACACAAGTCATCATACTGACCTGTACAAAGTCTGATTGTTAGAATTTCTAAAAAAATTGGAGATTATACCCCGGATGTTCCAGGATTTAATAAAAAATAACTGCCTTTTCTGAACCTAGTCTTTGCAGTTTTGGACAAAACAAACAAATGCTGAAAAACAATGCAAGAAAAAACCCTTTGTCTTCTTATATACAGTGTGTTAAGAGGATTGCTGTGGAGTCACATGGAGAATGTTTGCCTAAGGTTTGTGCAGCTGATGTAGTGAACTCCTTCAAAGGAACCATAGAGGTATGTGGTGAAGTCTCACCAAGACATCAGGGAGGACCACATAAAATTCCTGTATGCAGAGATGAGTTTAATAATTACTCCAAAGAAATAACCAGACTTACAAAGGAGCACCAATGACTCATGGCAGCGGTGTTCATTAATCCAAACTGGAACACAGTATTTTAACCCCAGTGGTTTAATAAATTCTATTGGTTGTAAATTCTAACACTGCAGTAAATTAATAATTATCAACAGACAGGTCAGTGATAACAATGATGAAGACAAATGGAGTCTGGTTTTAGATTAGATATATTAAAAATAAAATAAAATTGCCTGGTTTCAAGCAAAGAAAGACTATCAGTAATAAAAAAAAGAGAAATTACACAGAAATATGTATGTCATCTAAATGGAATACGTAATAATGTACGCTCTGTCTATTTACATCTGTAATGACTGAGAAATCAACTCAGAACATCTTAATTAATTGGAATATCACCAAAAAGCTAATTTCATTCATTAATTTTATTCAAAAAGTGAAAGTCTTGATATATTATATAGATTCATTACACACAGACTGATATTGTGCTAATGAAAACTCAAGATTCAGTATCTCAGATGATTATAAAACTTACATAATGCCAATAAAAATTATTTTTAATACAGAAGTCACAGGCTTATGAAATGTATGTTCATGTACTGTATAATATGCAGTCATTAATTTGATGGGGCTTGCTTTGCATGAATTACTACATCAGTGAGGCAAAAGCCTGTAACTCTGCTGAGGTGTCAAGGAAGCCATGCAGCTTTACATTGTTGTCTTTTTAATCTTTTTCCTTTAACCATACTCAATAGAGTCACTGGTTATTATTCTGATTATTATTCCATGTCTGTATGGGGCAACTCGTGAAACCCTGACTCCAGCCACAGACCACACTTTATGAATTTCTCCCAACCTTATGCTGCACAGTCCTCGCAAGGCTGCGGTTATCCCAATAGATTGTTCATCTTTTTCTATTATTTTTTCCTTCCACTCAACTTGCCACTTGTATACATTGATAAAGCCCCCTGTGACCATAATCCTTCTTTAGCAATGGCCTTTGATGGCTTACCCTCCTTGTGGAAGGTGACAGTCTCAAATCATAATTTTTTCTACAATAAAAGAAAATACCATTATTTTCTACAATAATGGTATTTCTCTTTACTGTGTAGATTACTGTGTCTTTACTGTGTAGTTAACAATAGATATCTTAATTAAAACATTTTATTGGTTGTATGTAATATTTTGCTCTTATTTAAAAATTTTGAATATATTTTTTGTGCAAATGAATATTCATTTTTGTAAATTACTAACTATTCACTTCATGTTTATATTTGAATCAATTCATATGCACCTGTAAACTGCAGAATAAAATCAACTCATTTGAGCATTTAATGAATTTGGCCTAATAATAATAACTGCTTCCTTTAAATCTTAAAATTTTCACACTTTTGATTTTATGCAGTTTATTACAGTATTTATTGGATGTAGGGTATATTCTGTCATCATATGTGATCATCTCAAATGACATTTTACATGCAGTTTTATTTCTCACACATGCTATGTAGGGAGTTTTGGTAAACATCTTTACCTCTGGAAGTTCTGAGGTTCAACACATCCTTTTTCCTCTGCCTCAATATGAAAGCCTAACTTTCCTTTGGTTCCCATAAATTTATGGACATGAAACAGAAAACATTTTTGTACCTGTCTCATGATGTAAGAACATCCGCATGAGCTGACCTTTACTGTGACATTTAAGTGGCTGATAGAAGAACCAATAGATTAGCACAGATTTCTGTTGAGAAATGAATTCCCCATGCAGTTGTGAAGAAAAGCCCAGTCTTTCTTCAGAAAGAGGAAGAGGTGAAAATACTTTTAGGACTTGGCTAGGATGACGACGAGGAACGATCACCCAACTTACCGGGAAGCAGGGTGATGCTGATGGTTCGCTTCTTGGTGAGGGACTTCACTGAAGGATGTGTAGCCATGCAGGTGTACTGTCCTTCATCCATTTCACTCACCTTCTTCAGTGTGAGTGTAGAGGAAGGCAGAATCCAGTCATTACCCTGCAAGAAAGGGATAGAAAAGAGGTTTTAAGAAAGGGAGTGTTTTATTGGTCAGGTTGTTTTCAGCCCTGCAAGAATACAAATTAAGAGCAATTGATGCTCCATGACAGAGGAGAGAAATAAGGAGGAAACTCAGGGATGTCAAACACAAGCAGTGAGAAAAATATGAGGGAAAACAGGTGGTAATGGAAAACAGAGTAGTTATTTTTGGTGTTCTGCAGAGGGATGAGCAGTGGGACATAGTAAATTAGAACAAGACAAAAAGAAATATTGAGACTCTGATGGAGACAGAGATACAACAAAGTTCTACTGGTGTGAGTTTTTCAGAGAGCTGTCCCAAAAGTCTTAAATGAACTCTATTTACCTGAGCAGTAATCCCAATGAGCGAACTTACATCGACACAAGTCAATAACCCAAATAACAGCATCATCCACGAAGAATGATGCTGCAAGAGCTCACTGTTAACACAACACATAATGAGATGGCAGGGGAGCGGCATGAATTGTCGACACAGATATAGTAGCACTATTATGAGGTAGAGCCTAACCTGGGGGGGAACAAATAATAGGCCAAACACAAGGATTGGAAGAACAATGAATGAGGAAGAGGGGGGTAAAAAAAAAAGAAACAACAAAGAAAAAACATTATACCATGCAAATGACTTGGCTCTTGGGAGCTACAGTTCCTGCCAAGAAAGTCCATTTCAGTTTGAATGGATCTGAATTAAGAGGATTTCCCATAAAGGCCAGGTCTGGCCAAAGAAGCATTTTGTATGCAAATCCACTGGCGCCCAAAAGCAGCATGTCGTTCCTGCCTCTGTCCTGCTGTCATTTCTGTGGGCCAAAGCGCTCACACCGGCTGTCTGTCAAACTGGGACGCTTGCTGTCTAACATCCACTCTTGTCAAAGACACAGAGGGGTTTTTACAGAACAATTACCTCTAATCACGTGTGAATAGAGAAACTTCTATGACTCTATTTTATTTTTCTGAATGTGACTTTTCTGAAAGTTGATATATACAAAACCAGCCTGTCTTTTCTAAGATTATTACTCGTTACTAAAAATGACAGCAGAGCATTGTTGGCAGATAATGACAAAAACCTTAAAGCCCTATATGAGATCATGTAGAGGACAAACAGCATTAGCGCCCTGACAAGTCCACTGAATTGGATTTGGACTTGTAAACCCATTTAAAACCTGGATTAGTGATGACCCTTTAACAAGCATTAACCCTGAGCCAACTTAGTGAGAATGAAAACAAAAATGAGGAAAGTGAGCAAACATATCTGCCCTTCCAGATATAACAGGATTTGGAGACATTTTTGCTAAGGTAGTACAGTTTTTGACAGCGATGCAGGAATAACATAAAAAGTCCTTTGTACCAAAATAATTAGTTTCTCGAAAAAATAATAGGTTTATCTTTCATTGTCAGCAAGGGCTAACTTGTAGATCTTTTATGGTTTTTTTTATAAGAACATGTTTTAATTAATTATTAGAAATCACAGGAGCCAGGGCAGAAACAAACCAAAAAATCCAACGAAAACAAACCAGCAAGGAGACATGAGGAGAACACAAGTTAGAATGAGGAAGTAATGGGAGGAACCACTGATGAGTGACTGAGAAAGAGGTGCTAAGTACTGAAACAATGGACCTGAGCTGATTAGCTAACTGATTGCAGATGTGAGAGGAAAGAGCAGAAGACAGACTGAAAAGAGGGAGAAAGAGAGAGAAAGTGGCACAGGGGTTCAGGGAGAGTACATAGGGGATTATGGAATAAATCTTACAGTAAAGCAAACTAAACATAATTAAACTAGAGTAACTAAAAATAACTAGAAACAAAAATAAACATAATAAACTGGCATCCCTAAGAAACAACTGAACTAAAGAAAAACAGGAACAAAAGAAGTTCACAATCAACTAACATAACCACAAAATTCAGAAGATTGAGAAAGAAATAGTCGCAAGGCGGGGACTGCAGCTAGAGTCAGAGCAAACGTTATGAAATGTCATATTCCTTGTGCAAGTCAGCCCTGAAACAAAGATAAGGTTACCAATGGCTAAGGAGTGGCTAAGACTTAACACATTGTCAAAAAGTACCAACAGTTGTTTTAATGTCTGTGGTATCACTATGCTTTGACTGGCCCATAAGCCCCATAGAGAATCTGTGGAACATCTTGAAGATGAAAATACGAGACACCAGACCCCAAAACGCAAAATCTCTCACTTATTTTTAGACACCTGTACCTTTCAAACCCACCACATGTACTAGGTGTATCACCTGCCTACCCGTGTTCTTCAAAAATGTGATTAGTCAGATAGATTCATCTTGTTCTACACGCCAATTGTCACTCTGGCATTTTAAAGCGAGACATCTTAATTTCCTTTCAGCAACACTTTCTTAGTTCAGTAGCCTAGCTGAATTATTCAATGCCAGTTAACCAAACACTACAAAAATAATTAGAAATCTATCCACATAATTGTTTTCAGGTTGACTGGTTCTTGTCTAGACCTCATTAAACTATTAATCCTCTGTAAGTGGGCAAGCTTGCAATTCCCAGCGAGAGGTGAGGCTAAGCCAACCAGTCACTTAAACACAGAACTCCTTTCGTTTAGAGGATAGAAAGAGAGAGAAAGACGGCACGTAAGGGGAGACTAAAGAGACTTGAGAAAGTCAGGGAGAGAAACAGAGATGTGCTGGAGGAGGAGAGACAATTAACAGAAGGCTTGCACAAAGCCAAGAGGGCGGCAGAGACCTGGTGAGGCTAGAAAGAGAAGAGGGTAGAAAGAAAATATAAAGAGGTCACATCCAGAGATGGGAGGAGGAGAGAGACTGACAAGTTTCCAAAAGTATAATGAGGACACCAGCACAGTGTGCATACCCGAGGTTTTCTCACCTCTTTCTGCCAGTAGTAGCTTGGCTCCTCTGACGAGCTCGCTGAACACTTCAGTTCTACATCCTCCCCGAGCCGCACCTTCAGGTCCTGCGGGACGCCCAGGTAGCTGGTGTAGCCTTCCATAGACACTGACAGTTCTCTCATATCTGGAAACACAGTGCAGATGAGACAGCATGATAAGGCATTAATGAAGCAACTAATTCAATGCATGCTGAGGTAACCTGTCTGAGTATTTGGGAGGTGACTAAACGTATGTTGTCCGTACTAGTGTCTGGAAAAAGCTCAGATGTTTTAAGAATAGTTGTGACCATGTGGCCTCCAATGCCTCCAATAGATGCTGACTGTTACGAGTGATCAATAGTAACGATGATAGGCTTCATCTTATCAAAGTCTTTAGAGAGGCAGTGTTGTGAATAATGACTCATTTTCTCTTCCATTTCAATAGATGGCCCACGTCCATCCAGCTCTCTTGCCTCCTTCCATCCTATAGCTCATTCTAATCTTTTCCTCTTATTGATTCCTCCCATGAGGCTGCGGAGCCGATCAAACAGCATCAGGGTCGATATGATGGCCACTGAGAAGAGAGAGGACAAATCCTGGCCAGCTACACAACATATACTTAATTCAAGTCTCCCACATTGGTGTTGTAGTTTTAAACTGGAGCCTAACCAGTGCAGTGCCTCCCTGTTTGCATAGAGCATAAAATAAAAATCGCTCAACCTTTCTTGGGTAACAGCATTTGCATTAGATCTTTAGCATGTGCTGTTTTATGACTGCTGCAACCTCTAAAATACATCTTTTCTGTTGCTCACTGAGAGGAATCCATTGTGTTTACCTCCTGCTAGTTGCAAACATGAGGGAATATGTTTCAGACACCGTCTGTTTAGCCATATAGCCAACAACTTATGTGTTAGGATGATATGTGTCCTTCTTTGTTAGAAATGGAACTCACAATTTGTCACATTTCCTGTTTTAAGAGTGAAACATCAAGTTAATTTGCATCACATAATTTGATCTTTATCTTACTTCTGTAAAACATTAATAACACCAACAGCTGAATTTGATTGTAAATGTCATTGAAGTGCACAGTTTAAGAAGACTGCATCTATAAGCCAAACCCTCCCATTGCAACCAAGAAACTCACACTGGACTTTGAAGGTCAGCGGCTCAGACGCATTGTCTGGAGCAGTTGTGTTTTCATTGTCTGACACACAACGGAAGGGCACCCCAGAGAACCTTGTTGGATAGGGAATATGAAGAAGTCCGCTTTTCTCCTCATCCTCGCCATAAAAATAATCCCCTCCGCAAAACCACCTGCCCATGCTGGCCCCCCAAACTTTACGCCACAAGTTCCTTGAGTACTGGTACTGAGAAAAGAAAAAAAACGAAAGAGACAAGAATGGTTTATCTTTCAGAATATCACAACATAATCAAACTGTCTGAAAAACAAACATCTATACATAGTATGTGTAAATTCAGATATACTACAGTATTTACAGTGCCTTATAAATGGTCTTAACACTAGCAACCACAAACATTTATCAGCACATTTTACTTGGATGATGAAGCACTATGAACACAAATAAAAACAGTTTTGAAGTAGTAGAGATAGGTTTAAACCAATGTTAGGTCATAAAACATTGAACTTTGAATATATCACTGTTCTTTTTAAAAGGAAAGGGAAAGAGTATGGCAGAACTATAAACCTCTTCAGGCATTATATTTCACCATAGCTGACAGGCCGATTGACAGGGAGAGTATTACTAGTATTAACCAGAGAAGCAGCCAAAGGAGCTATGGAGGAGCTGCAAACATCAGCAACTCAGGGGAGAATCTATTGGTGGCACATTTGTTATGTGCTCCACAAATCTGGACTTTATGGAGGGTTAGAATCAAGAAGCTCTGTTTGTACCTTTGTCACAAACTACGGAGAAAACACAACAAACATGTGGTAGGACGTGCTCTGGTTAGTTGAGACCCAAATCAAACTATTTGACCAACAAGTAAATTGCTTTGTCAAGCAGATTCTTGATTGTTTTCAAACAATAATCTGTGGAAGCACTTGAATACTGATGGTCACAGATGTTCTAGAGTTCTAGTTATTTTGAATCAGACTGGGGAAACATTTCAGTCTTCATATGTGCAAAGCTGGTTAAAAATATGTCACTTTAGCAGAGGCAAAATCATAGTCCATCCACTCCCTTATAGTGCTATAGCTACTTAGTGTTTGTTTCTCAAATGGAAGCTGAATAAAATACATTGTAGAGTGTTAATTCAGTGTGAGAAAATGTGAAAAATCCTAAAGGTTTTGAGTACTTTTACAAGGCACTCTTTTCATCTGTTAATGGACTTCAGTGCACTATGATTAACATCAAAATCTCAGCAAAAATGTATCAACCGAATTCAGGTGATACATTAAATTTCTATGCAAAGGCCTTTAATTAATAAAACACTAATTTAAAAAATCACAGAAGTCACAGTCTTCTGACTATATGGAAGGGGGATGTTGAAGCACACATAGTGCAGCTGTACAGTAATCAAAATCTGGATCCAGCCAGGAATACCAGTTGTAAAATATGTAACAATGTTGCCTTTTTGAATTAAATAAGATAACCTTTATACCACAATGTCTCAGTGGTAAATGAATTAAAGAAACCTATCTGCATACCAGATGAGTGAACAATCAAAATAAAACAGAGCAGAAAGCATATGACACTTTACTGTAAAATGAAAGTGATTGGCTTGAACTTTACTCCAGCTGGAAAATTCCCCAAACAAAGGGAAATACCTGAACATATACATATTAGACTGTCTGAAGTATCACATCGTGTGACTGAGCTGAGTTCAGTGAACTTTTCAGTGGTGAACCATTGTACAAAAGCAGTCTGGAGAGCAAAACAATTCTTGAGTAACATTACACAGAGCCAAGGCTTTAAACTGAATTTGAATGTGGGACTCGCCCCCAGTTTACCCCGTCTAAATTATTCTTCATTTTAATTTGTCTTGGAAGGCAAAGTTTAGATGTTAGAAAATCACCACAGTAGAGGACATTCAGGTTCCAAGTTGTAAAATAGTGGAAATTGATTAAACCATCTGAAGTACTTATAAACAGTTTATACCTGTAGATTTCACTGTGTAATATATATATATATATATACTGTATATCATATATCAAAGACTTTCTGAACTCTGAAGTTAAGGCTCCTCTGAAAATTCTAACTTCCTTAGTCACAATTTAGACCTCAGGTGATGTTCTTGATGTATTTCCAACTGGGAAATATGAAAAAGCTGACTTCCTTGTATAAAAACAACACAAGATTATCATTGACTTCAGAAAGCCAAGGAGCGAAGGACAAAGCATAGCATTTTAGCAATTTCACCACAAAAAAGAATGGAGAGTTGATCCATTTACAGTTACAGTGTGCATTCAGTATCATTTCAAGCGCAAACACAAGTGACATAAATGGTTAAATAAGCATTGCTATATCATTTATTTAATATTTAAGTCCTCCAGATTTTTCCTTGCAGGAGTCCCTGAGCAATTGCAACATTTGTCTACAGTAGTCCGACTCTGATTTTATGAGTTACTACATGTTTGAACAGTTTAAGCAACAGCTACGGATATTGCCTGTTACAGCAACTGCAAGGTCCAGTTTTTTCCTTTAGCCTTTGGCAAACACCCTAAGGTCATATTATATCCACCCACTCACATAACATCCACAACTCACCGGAGGAAGGTACTCAAAGTGAACCTGGCTGACATTGAGGTCAGAGTCTGTGTACAGGCATTCCAGTGTGACTGACTCGCCCTCCAGAATCGGCTCAGTTGGGCCTTTGATGATCAAAGTTGCTGCATATGGACACAAATAACAGATATACAGGTTAATGATTTGGATGAATAAAAAGTATTGTTGACACAATGGGGATCCAATAACTTTGTGACTTTACATATTACCAATCTGCAATACATTGTTAAGATCTGTAGCACACTCCTTCTGAAACATGTATCTGTTGATGCTGTGATCTGAAACCAGTTTGACCAGTTTTCTGTTACCGTAAGCTCTAATGGCTTGACAATATTTTGCAAACTTTCCTGCCGTTATGAACTAAACATGACCTTCTGTGCGCATAAAACATTAAAGTATTCTGCTTCAATATTTCTAGGAACAATTTTCTGTCTTTTTCTGAGACACAGATGGGAAAACAAAGTGTTTCCTCAAGAGACAGAATTACTTAGACAACAACAAATTGAGACCTTTATAAAGCTAAACAGGCTATAAAATATGGGCTTTTTGAGTAATGAACTCAAAATATTGAGTAAAAAAAGAACACAATAAGCTCTTTTACAACAATTGTAAAACATTGAAACATAATAAACGTATTTACCATTAGTGCCATGAATCACGACCACCAATGCAACAAGTAGAAGGGCTTTCATGGCTGTAGGAAAAGGCTTTTCAGAGTTTGAGAAACAAATGTTGAGGTCCTGCGCAGCTACTAAACAGAATGAAAGTTTGCTTTGTATTAGTAGATCACAGAGTAGGCGTGTCTTTCTCTGTGTTTTTTGCAGGAAGTGCGTTCGAAACAGTTTGAATTTTTAAAAGCCCTTATTCATTATTTTCGTTTTAAAAGCGAAAATAAATCGGGCTGAATAGGTAAAGTTTTACCTTTTCAGCCGAGACACAGCTTAATATGTCTCGGGGTTCATATTAAGCTGATGTGCGTTTACGCATGAATTGTTATGTGAAAAGTAGAGCAGCTGCCGCTGCGCCAATAATCTTCATTTATTCTCAGTGCGTCAGTTGTATCTAAACGGAACCGCGCCTACCACGTTTAGGTGTTTTTCTGTATCTTCACCAAAAATTGAAACTAACCCTCACATGCTTTGGTGGTTTTTAGGCGTGATATGTAACACCAAACAAGCCAACATTTTACGCTGCATTTATCTTGACCTTTTGGTCAAAGGAGAAGTTGAAATAAATGTTTTGTCTTGGTCACACACCATGAAGCAAACTGCGTCATCTAAGAGAGTAGGAGTTTTTAAGATAAATAATTATTGAATACGTTAGTAAGCATAGACAGTAGATCACATAATAGCAAAAACAATAATAACAATGACAACAACAACTTCTACAGTATTATTATTAATAATAAACATGTTCTACAAATTATATCATAACTAAACACTTTAAGGTGGGATCAGCCATTTATATTGCCATGCTTTTCCTTTAAATGCTTAGATGTGTGATGTGTTTTGCTTATTATGTGCAAGAGAAAGAACGATGTCTTCCGCCAACAAATTTAGAAGCGCTCTTCGAGTGGTTTAGATTGTTGATGTAGTTCCAGAAAATGTCCAGCAGGAGGCAGAGCAAAGGCGACTAAATGACACAGGAAACAGACAGAAGCTTAGCGGAAGTACCGTGAGAGCTCGGTGATTTGTTTTTGGATGTCTGGATTAAAACAAAGAGTTTATTTTTCTTTCTAACGAATTTGTATGTTATACGACAATGAAAAATGGGCAGGTAATCTTCATTTAACCTGGTAAGGTTGTATATATTAACTCATTTAAAGAATAAAGTACATAATGTCCCCACCGCTACATTAGCAGCTAATATTAGCCAATGAAGCTAACGTCAAAATTGACAGTAGCTTTTGTTTTGAGCACAAACAGATTGGGTATTAACGGCATCTTGCGTGCTTTGTCGTTGCACTGAAATTATTAGGCTGTCAGTTATCTTTTTTGCGTTGCGTCATTTATTGAGTTTGGGTTAAGCGTCTCTGTTTGGATTTTTTCCCGAAAGCGTTGTTTCACGGCTAAGATATGATTAGCGTTAAGTAAATCAAAAAAGTAGATGTAATTGAATGTATAGTTGTTGACAAAGCAAATCAAGTAGAATTATCATTTTAGAACAAGTCATTAAAATCATGTCTATATTGCTACTATCAATATTATTACTATAAAAACTGAACGAATATTTGTGACTTTTATTCAACTAGTACTCTTCATAAACCACTGTTTGCTGCAATTTAACTTAAACCTGACTTGTTTTATTTATATAATCATTTCTTTCCGTGATGCAGATTATAGGTGGCAGTGTCTATACAAACTAATCCATCACATCTGTGATATTAGACGGTCATTCAGGACTCCCAAAGTCCTTGCCCGTGGCCACCAGCATGGCTAACAGCACCCCAATAATAGTGAAGGGTCTGACCTCAGGTCCTGCAGGCAGGAGTAGTCCGGAGGGATCTCAGGTTAGTGTTTTTTTCTTTTCCTGTGTTTATTATCTTTTTGTTTGTTTCTGCTAATAGGAAGGCTTTTCATAGTTTGTCAAAGTATTTAATAAGAAGTAAATGAAAATGCAGACATTATTTGTACATGGACATAAAATGTTTTTGCTGGAATGTGACAGAAAATATGCAAAGGAATAATGACCACTTTGAAGACAGGTTTTATGTGTTTCTAAACAGAACAGCAAGTGAATCATCACTTTGCTAATCTAGAAAAAAATGATCTATGTAATGTAATTTTCTTCCAGGTCCTCAGTAAGAAGAAGCTGCAAGACCTAGTGAGAGAAATTGATCCAAATGAACAACTGGATGAAGATGTTGAGGAGGTCTGTCAGAAATTCAATGCTGACTTTAAGGGGTACTTTGGGTTTTTGATGTGATGTTCTGTTGTGTTATTGGCACAAAGAGTTTCCCCATCTGTAAACAAATGTCACATTTTCATTAATTTTCAGGAAACTGAAGAAATTCTCCGACATACTTGCTACTCAAACAGAATCCTTGGTTTAAGAGATTTCGTTCATTATTGATTTAAAAATGTTTATGTTTTTAGATATAGCTGAACAGCACATTGTATATTAACTATCAACACTTTAAATTTGTCACTGTTTTCCATGAGGACCAACCTCTGTGACAATGCTATCAAAGTTTAAATTTGTTGATGCTGTTTTCCATATCAGTCTATTTCATGACCTGTCTGCTTCTAAATCTGCCAAGAGTGGAATAAATCTTTGGATTTCGATTAAGCAACAGCATCAGACATGACACCCTATTGTGTAGTTGTCTGGAAATTATCCTGGCAGACTTGTGATCAGCTGATGAAGCAAACTGATGCCAATACATAAAAGCTGGCAACTGTTTTGTGATATAATACATCTGTCTACTGCAATTAAGCAAACTCACTTACAACATTTATACAGAACTTCTGTGAAGATGTTATAAGTAACTTTGAAAATATGTTATTTTCTGTTTACTAAAGTTATTCTTATCCCCATTATTTGAGCTGTTTTAAGAGTTGTTTATGTGGGACTCTTTTCAGATGCTGCTTCAAATTGCAGATGATTTCATAGAAAGTGTAGTGACAGCAGCGTGTCAGCTGGCACGTCATCGCAAATCCAATACGCTGGAGGTTAAAGATGTTCAGTTACACCTAGGTAAGTTTCTGATGGCTTTTTGGCAGAATTGTAACCCTTCATATTTTAAGAATTGAGAGAATTTGTTCCTCAGACTTTTGAACGAAAAACGTCAAAGCCACATCATTTGCCAAATAATTTAAGGGTATTGATATTTAAATACATATTTAAAGTGAAATAGAAAAAAAATGATTTATATTTTTAGAATTGTATTGCCAGTATAGATTTCTGTCTCAGTCAAAGGATTCTGCTGCGCTTAGATATTCATATGAAAATTAATGGATGTTTTTAAAGACCTGGGTGCTGATTACTTTTTATATTGTTTTTCTCTAGAGCGTCAGTGGAACATGTGGATTCCAGGTTACGGATCAGATGAAATCAGACCATTCAAAAAAGCTTGTACTACAGAGGCTCACAAACAGGTAAACAATAACAGGATTTGGTTAATTTGGGAAAATCAGAATAGTTATTTATGTACTTGTGCATATTTTGTTTTGGGGCTAATGAATTTATCTTTGTTGTTCCAGAGAATGGCACTGATTCGCAAGACAACCAAAAAGTAGCACAAGAAAGCTATTATGTTGTACTAACTTTGTGTATTTTTTTTCTTTTTTTCTGGTTAATGAAATAAAAGTGGTGATGGTGAAGGGTGTTTTTTTTCTTTCTGAATATAAATTGTAATATTGTCTCCCTAACATTTGACTGTCTTGCAAAAATCATCTTATGAAAATTGGTATTCATATTTTGTTCTGTTTCATTACCACTAGCTAAGACTGGCAGAACTCCAACTTAAAATCTTTGTCAGTAAAAAAAAAATGTATGGATTTTTTTTTTTGTATTGAATATTGCTGTCTTTGGTTTTGCTTTTGATACTGTTGAGCATGTTTTTGTGAGTGTTACTGACTCTTCAGCCTTCTAAAAATGATTTGTAATATTTTGCCAAGGTACATGTTAAGCATGGAAGAGTTCCTCTGTTTACTCACTGTACTTTGTATTCCCCTTTCCATTTTCTGACAGTTATTGAATTTTCAGTGTCTAAATAAAAGGATGCTGGTAAAAAGCAAAATGATTTTAAGTGTGAATTACATATTGTTAAACTAATGCATGAGAGACATTCCATACGGAGGGAATTAGTGTGTCTAAGCAGAATTCCTATTTATATGTATTTTAATTTACAAAATAATTTAAATAATTTTGTTGGGTCTCTGTTACCATTTAGAAGTGAGCATCCCAGTAGATGTAAGAAATTTGTATCTGATATGAAGACGTAACTTAGGTTTTAAAAAGTCACAGTTGTATAAAATCAATAAAATTTTACATCATGAAGTTACTTTAGTTTAAAGTCCAGTGTTTTCTCTTCTGTATGGAGCATAGAGTAATTCACAGCATCTTAAAAATTCTGTGAATTTTTAAGCCACAATAGTGGAGCTGTAATAAAGATTTCTTATGGGTATGCATATAATAAATAGAAACAGCTGTTAACACCTTGCAATTTATCTTAACAAAATAAGAAGTCACCCCATTGTGTACATAAACAAGGGATATAACCCTTGATTGTGTAGAGAAAAATTGTTAGAGCAATATCCAGAGGCACCCAAGAGATTTTATTTAATTTTAACAACAGCACCTGGAAATCAGTCAATTTTGTTTCACTGACTTAGGCTTAAGATGAGATCATAAAAGGTGGTGTTTTTAATCTAAATAAAGACATTTTGTACCTTTACCACTCCGTACAGCAAACAAATAACAGGAAATACTTAAATAGCTCTCTAAGAAAAAGAATGTAGGTAGTGCAGTGGCTTCCGCAATTTTTCCAACCCCCTTATTGTTAGTCACACCATCAGTGTGTTTGTGCATCAAAGAATCATTTATTGGCTATTTTTACAAGTGATAGTTTCCCCTTAAAACACTAAAACCACACTTTCTGACCTCTGAGATATTTCTTGTGGGTGCTCTCAGAGTGAGAAACCACTTATCCAGTGTCATCTACAAGTCCAGATGACAAAAAAGTCAATAGGAGAGAAAATGCCCACGTTTTAGATTGAATGTGGCCACAAAAGAGTCCGATTTTTAACATCTTTTAGATTACTTATGCAAAAAGCAAACTGCAAGACATTAACCTTTATACCCTTTTGCTACTGAACTGAGGTTAACTAATGACATCATCAGTCCATTAATAGCATAGGCTGTGCGCCAAGCATATGTTAATAAAGGAAGAAAAACCTGTCTGAAAGTACAAAACTCATAAGAAATTGCATCATTTGCAAGAGCAAACCTTAAGATAGGCTTAATACTAAAATACAACATGCTCGACAATGATGTCCTATGTAACATAATTTCTGTAAAGACTGACAAAAAAGTGAAACTGCTAACCTTATACTTGAGAGGATATTAATTCAAGTACAGAAGTATTCAGACCCTGCAAACTTTTTTACTTCTTTAGTTACAAATGGATGGACAGTGACATCTGTTTTTGCAAACATAAATCTTCAAGGTGTGATGTGGACTGCATTCACCCCCAATCTGATACCCCTAAATGAAAGCAGGAGAAAGCAGAGGACGTCAGTTTTAAAATTATTAATAAATAGGGTAACTAGTGTGTGTTATAAAATGTCAGTATAAAACTAACTGTCTTGTAATTGACATAGATGTTTGGTAGAGAATATTAGTGAACAAACAGCATTGTGGAGACAAAGGAACACTGTTTAATTCAACATCAGTTAGACACCACTGCACCTACCAAAACATGACAAGTCAGACAATGAGAGCATTAATGAAAGAACCAGGCAGGAAGCTCATAGTAACAGTTGTGGGAATCTTTCAATTCATGCTCTTCACCGATCTGGCCTTCATTAAAAAGTGCCCAGAAGAAAATGGCATAAGAAACCTTAGCAATTCAGCTCTAGAAATATAGATGGCACAGACACAAAGCTGCTCTGGTCAAATGAGATCAAAACGGAGCTTTATCACTTACAAGCTAAATGCTTTGCATGTTGAAAAACACTGCACACCATCTCCACTGTGACACCTAAAATAGTTTTAACATCATACTATGGATGCTCTTCTTTAGACGGTTTCCCTGTAAGCCACTAGAGTTGATGGAGCTAAACAAGAACAATCCTGAAAGAAAAATCTGCAAAAAATGAGAGTGGGATAAAGATGAGCAATAATGGCACAAACACATCCAGAGCGGCATCAATCTGAGAATTTGAGGGAAAATTTGCTGTTCACAGATATGAAATAAATTTTATGTAATGGTACTATGACAAAATATTAAAAAGTCCAAGGGGTATGCAAATGTTTGCAATTCATTGTAAATGTCAGACTGCTGGTGATGTCAGCTAAAGTAATACATTCTAAAACAATCATTGTAGCTTTCACTGTGTTTAGATTCAATATTGAGTCATTATTTTACAAAATTATACACAACTCCACACAATAGAAATGAAAAATATATATTTTGAGTGTCTTCTAGGGTGGTCATACATTACATCGCCACTATAAATCCAACTTGCCAGCAGGCGGTTTCTCTCCTACCAGAGCATGAGTTTTATGTCAGTACAATATTTATCCACAGCACTTGTTTTTGTTCTTGGTTGGTGAGCTGGCTTTAGACACACTGTTTCTTTGTAACTGTAGTGTCTGTGGGGCAACACACTTGACACCATCCCAGCCCTCCTGCAGTTCTATTTCCCCGCTCAACAGACCCTGGTAGACCCGTCGAGTGAGGAGCTCGAATGACTCTCTCACGTTTTGTCCTGTCTTTGCTGAAGCCTCGACGTAGGGCATCCCCAGCTGTCCGGCCAGTTTCTGGGCCTCTTCCCGGCTCACTGCTCTGTCCTCGTGAGTGTCCTGGTCAATCTTCTGACCTACCAGGACAAACAGAACCTTCTGTGGTTGCACTCGCTCGCACACCTCAGCGTGCCACTCCTTTATATGGTCAAAGGATGACCGACTGGTGATGTCAAACACCAGCAGGCCTCCGACAGAGTTCCGATAATAAGAACGGGTCACTGATCTGAGAAGAGAAGTGAGAGAGGGGGGAGAATATAGATAATAAGCGAGAGACGGCCATCGGATTTTTAGCATATAAAAACCTTTTAAATATTTCAATAGAAAGTCCAAAGTTCAGATTATCCTTCACTTATTTCCTTCTCCACTGAACTGTGTTGTACGAGTTAAATTCTTTCAGATAAGCGAATGGAAAAAGAATCATTCTCTTTGTTGGAAACTGATAGCTGCTGTGTTTAACCATCAACAGGTATGTAGATCCCCCATGAGTCACTGACTGTTTTTTAGAACAGGCTTAGTAAGACATCCTTCCACCGATGCAACTTTATTACTTCATTAAACACACATCTCATTAAAAGCAACCTTTTTTTTCCATCTTTTTTTAGCTGATTGGTTCGACTGCAGACCTGAGGTAAGTACAAACAGGCACAGTGAGCAATTTGTCACAGTTCATTCAACTGGACAACAAAAATAATTAATTTAGAGACAGAATGAAACAGGCTACTTCTAATTCTTGCATTAAATATGCTGAGCAAAGAGAACGGTGCCCTGTGAAAGAATTGCACTGACTGCATTTCTGTACACATTGCACACTGAGCTGGTGATGGCTGAAAGCAAACACAGATGAACAGCTTGGAGGCAAGTGGAGTGGCTGGAGTAGTTTGTTTGGGCACTGTATTTGCATACACTCCTGATGTTGTATGGTCTTCACAATGAGAATAGTGTTTTCAAGATAACCATCTAATGAAAACAACTGAAGGGTCATGCCATCAGGCCTGATGGTTACAGAAGTTTTATATATGTATGAATATATATACAGTATATATATATACACGGTATATATGTAAGTTTAATATGTATAGCTGTTTGTTGCTTACTATCGTTAAATCCCAACGCAGAAACTTGATTAAATTAGGCATCTACATGGAATATCATATAGGCAACTTGCTGGAGTTGACATCAGGATGTGGCAGAAGGATCTCTGATTGAGGCTTGATTCTTGTTGCTAAACAAGTATTTCAAAAACTGCTGATCTATTCGGGTTTTCACACATGCACGTGTGTGAAAACCCGTAAAGGGGGTCTGTCGTAAATGGCTTGAAAAAGAGAAAAATGTCTACTGACCAGTTATTGTGTGTACAAAAAAATGCCTTGACAATTTCAGAGGTCAGAGGAGAATGGGCAGTCTGTATTTGAAAGGTTAGAAGGGTAGCAATAGCTCAAATTACCACTCATTACAGAGGTAGAGAATATCTTGTCCGATGAGGCTCAGCTGTGACATTCAGCCGGTAGGGTCAGGTTTTGGTGTAAACAAAATGAAAGTATTCGTCCAACCTGCTTCGTATCAGCAGTTCACACCGAAGGTGGTGCTGTCATGCTGTGGTGGATATATTTACATGGGTACTATTAGTACTACCAAGACACTGTTTAAATACCAGTCTAACTGAATATTATTGTTGACTCCGTTGACCACAGTTAACCTATCTTCTGGCAGCTGCTTCGAGGAGAATAATGCACCATGTCACAAAGCTCATCTCAAGCTGGTTTCTTGAACATTACACGCCCCCACAAGCTCCAGATTTCAACCTAACAAAGCATGTTTGGAAAATGATGACACAGTAGATTAACATCATGAATGTACAAGTGATAAAGCTGCAGGAACTGTGTGATGCTATCGAGACAATATCAACTAAAATCTTTGAGGGATGTTTCTGTCACCTTGTTGAAAAAATGCCAGAAAGAATAAGAGAAGTTTGGAAGAACAAAAGGATCTCCAACCTGCCAATGGCACAATGTATCTATAAAGTGGCTGGTGAGTATAGTCATACATCTAACAGTGTAGAGCAGGGGTGTCAACTCCAGTCCTCAAGTGCCAGTGTCCTGCAACTTTTAGATGTGCCTCTACTGCACCACACCTGAACAGAATAATTAGGTCATTAAGGCTCTGGAGAACTGATCGACACAAGGAGGAGGTAATTAAGCCATTTCATTCCAGTGTTTTGTACCTGTGGCACATCTAAAAACTGCAGGACAGCGACCCTTGAGGACTGGAGTTTGACACCTGTGGTGTAGAGGAACTATTGACTAAACTTCTGCACATGTTAAATCACATATCACACGATTCTTACCTGAACCTCTCCTGCCCAGCGGTGTCCCAAAATTGCAGCTTGACCCGGACCCCCGGCTCCACCTCCAGGAAGTGAACGTAAAAATCTACACCCACAGTTTGGTTGATTGACTCCAGGAACAAATCCTCGGTGTATCGCTTCAGGAGGGATGATTTACCCACAGTGGAGTCCCCCAGCATTATGAACCTGAACTGGTACTGCCACAAAGTTAGGTCCATTGTTGCTGGAAGTGAGAAATGATCTAAGACAAACACGGTAGGTGTAAAAGTTTGAAGTGAACAAATAGAATACAGTAAGGTTTATGTATGGTGAAGAGAGAGGTCAATGTTAAAATTAGAATAGCAGAAGTAGTGTGTGCAAGAGATGATCACTCCCACACCATCTTCAAGTAGGCTGACTCCTTACCTCTGACACTCCAAGTGTTGAGAAATACCCAAACAGCCACTCCTTATTAATCTTCCAAATAGTGGTACAGTCTAAGATAATTTCCATCCCAAAATACAAAGCATTTTGTAGCCAGAAAGTCACCTTTTCATGATGGCTCATCAAAGCCAGAATGCAGCAAAATCTCCCTCATAGATAACCCCAAGAATACTATAGTTCTCATCTAAGCTGCTGAAGGTAAATGCTACTAGCATGTGCGTAAGAGTAGTTGCGCAGGGGTGTGGACTTTTAAAGTTTGCCTGTTGATACTTGATAAAGGGAGGGGCGAAGTGCAAGGACACAGGGAGGGCCATTTTGGAAAGGGAGGGATATATGTGGGAGGTCTCTGAAGTAGTGTGTGACACTATGTAAAGGAAAACTACAGTTTCCTGTTGATAAAAACACTTATATGTATGTCATGAGGAAACATAAAAGTGAGTATGAGCATTGGATTGTCTTTGCCCACACAGTTTGCAGCTGTTATACTTATTTTTATGATCTTGCATTTGAAGTGTACATTGCTACCAAAAAAGGGAAGTTGATAACAATGGGGCTTCAATTCCCCTGAGAAAAGCTGAGGATAAACTTGATGCTGCAAAAGACATAAAGCGACTCAGCTCACATTTATAAGGACACTTCATTAATAATTCTTTACAATTAATTTAATTGTAAATTTAGAAGAGTGAACAAAAACCCAAATTTCAGGTTATGAGAAATTTTTAATTTCATATAAAAACAATTTATGCATACACCTTTGTGCATAGACAAAGGTGTATGCATAACCTTTATTTATGCCACAAGATAGAATGAGCCACAAAGCTCATTCTAAAGAATCTGTCTGTTCATGGAGGGCTGCCACCAAGCATTTTTATGGAACTTAAAGCTGCTGCATGTAACTTATGAAAGTATATATAGATTTTTTTTTACATATTTGTTGAAACTGTCACTATGACTTGATAGTATGGTAGGAGACAGATAATCTGAGAAAAAAAAAATCAAGCTCCTTTCCCTTTGAGGTGGAAATAAAGCTTGAACCACCACAGTGTTAAGTGTTTATTTTTCTTAATTTACATTATTAGTTTTAGCTTACATTATGTTTAAGTCAGTGATTTTATTTAGACAAATATTTTCTAATGGGTGCACACTTTAGTTAATATTTGTCTGAATGGTTTACTCACACTTGTTCTTTTGTTTGAGGTGCTGCAAATCCAGACCAGATGGAGAAGGAAGCCTGGAGCATACCATTTCTTTTTCTAAACGACTTAGGGGGAGGACTTGGTTTAAAATCGACTTTAGTTATTTATTTTGCCACTTTAATAGTCACTTATTATCTGTGCTAAGCTAAAGTTGGTTTTCCTTTATTTGTTTTATATATTACTTTAGCTAATTTTGTAATTTTTGTTCCTTTGTTGTGTTGTGCCTCCCTCATGTGGTAGATTTTGGTTACTCCACCCCCATTTAAGCAGCCTTTTGTTCTTTGTTTGCAGGTCAGTTTTGTTTGTGTTCAGTTGACCTCAGTTGTTTTGGACCCAAATTTGTTATTTGTCCTTTGGCTTATTTTTTCATTGAAACTTTATGTATTGTTAACTATTTTTTGGAATTATTAAATTGAAACCTTTTCTAATTTTTGAACACATTTTGCCCTTGTTTAAGTCTGGTCCCTTACAGCTTTTATTTTATTTAGTTTTCTAAAACTCTGGATGCTCCTATAAAAACACACATATTTTATTCTAACTTTTGTTCTTCGTTAATGTGCTTGCCTCTTCAACCGCTTGGGAGGACTAACAATGTTTCAAAAATAAAGTGATGATGGACATCATGTTGGGAAAGATAACAGCATTATTGCACACTAAACACATTTTATTGCAGATACATTTAAAGGTTATTATAGACGATTATGTGAGTTTATGTTATCACAAACAACAACAACAACAACAACAACAAAAACCCATTTACTAAAGTAGTCATTCTGAGATTAAATGGAAGTTTTAGCTTAATTGCATTGATTAACATTGCCCTAGGAAGCAGTTAATTTCTGAGTTGTTGATTCCAAGGTGACTAATGTCGCCTGAAAAGGGCAAAACACTACATACACAACTTTTATCACAAGAGCATAATTTCATCTAAATACAGCCAGACCTTCATTGTAGCTCTGAGTTTATAATTTACACCCAAAAGCATTGACTTTGGTTTTACATGGCTTATCTTTGCTGCACTCTTTGATCATAACTCAGAAGGTTGTTATGATCCTTCTGTTTGGTTTCATTTTTGTTTTTGTTTGAAGCATGTCTTTTTTTCTGTTTTGCTATATTCAGTAGGTTTTGCCATATTCTGTTCTATGCCTGTATTTATGATTGCCTCAAAGGTTTTGTCATCTACATTAATTCCCTTGAAATTCAGTTTAAGTATATTTTATTGTGTTCTGTTCTTCACTGGATTCAGTTTTTTAGATCAGTGCTCTTTTTGATTTGTAGTTTCTTTGTGTCTCAGTTGAGTTCATAGAGGTAATCAGCCCCTTTCCCGCAGACTACCTGTTTACCTCCTATCCCAGCTGTAACCTGTTAGTAATCAACCACCTGCCTCTTCCCTACCGTCGCTCTCCCCTGTTTTTAAACTCCTGGATTTTTTATTGCTCTTTGCTGGATTCTTCCATTAGCCCATAAGTGATTATGTCTGCTGCATTGCCTGTTCCTTTGCCCGCATTCAATAACCTGTTCTCCATCCACTTATGCTATTTCTGCCCCTAAAAATGATTTAAGTCAAAAAGAAATAGAAATGTTCTTCAGCTGCATAAGTTTAGAAAAAATATCCAGATTTTTCTGGATTGGGGTTGTCCAAAACTGAAAACTGTAAATTAACAGCTCATCACATCCACTTCCAGAGTTTTGAAAATGTTTCAGTTGCAGTAAGTTTCCCTGAAATTAAAGAAAAAAATGTTGTGAAATAAGGAAAATAGCAGTTGTACTTGTCACTGATCATTTCATGGTGTCTACAGTGATAAAATATTGCAGTGTTAATAGACATTAACTTCAACACTCATTGCTCTTTTAATTCAGCCCTATGTCTATCCATTTATTAAGCAATTAAGCTCTAAATGTATAGATACATCCATCATGGTTATTACTTTACCCAAAGGTCAATTAGGCTTACATTTCATAAAATTTGCATTAAATTCTCATCTGTAACCTTGATATAATCATGTTGTAACTTGCAAATGATAGAAGTGAGCACAATTTCAAGTTATTGGGATTATAATTAAAAGTTGCTGAGATCATCTTTAAACTTCAGATCAACTTTAGAAGTTCATATATGGAGGAGAACAAAATAAATGTAATATAACTTAGGCATAAATTATACAAAAGCAATTTTTCAGTACCAGCAGATAAATGTATTGGTGAAAACTAACATCTTGAAATAAATAATTTACTAGCTGAATTTCATTCCAGGTTTATAACATAAAGATACTAAGTTTTTTGCCCTATTCGAACCAAATTTATTACAGCTTCTTTAGAAACTTCTTATTTCTTAGTGGTTTTGAATAAAAGTGCTGCTAAATCCGTGTAATGAAGTTATTTCTCCTTTCTGTGTCACTACAGCCTCAAACAAGCTTGATAAACTAAATAGAGGAGATCCCAACCACACCCAGTCACATCATTCCAGAAATTACATTTTAAATAATAAACATTAGGAAGGTGTTTATTGATCCCAAAGAGGGAAAATACATCAAGATCAGATCTGCTGAACTCCCGTTGAAAATGCTGCAGCACATAAAGCCGAAAAGAAGCATGTAAACTATAGTAAGCTGGGAAAGAACAGTAGAAAATTAGAAGAAAAAAGAATTCTCCTTGAACTTATCAAGCAAAAATTATATTTTAAAGCCAAATCTCCTATAAATCATAACCCTGCAGATGGCAGTGGTCCATGTGCCAGCCAGAAGTACGTACGTTTTCATTTAGAATATCACCATTTACAAATAAATTTCTTATGCTCTTTGAGCCAAAATCTCCATTAGCTTATCGTCTTTTGATTCATACCTATTTTGATCAAGTGCCTCGATCCATGCACTCCTCAGATCCAATCATATCCACCAGGCATCATACATCATGTGATACCAGTCACTTATGCTTACACTTAGAGCTCTGACCAACCAGCCCTGAAGGTGATTCTGATGCTACAGGGGTGTGGAGCCATTGAAATTTCTGTGATAACAATGTATGGCATGTAGAGTTAAACTTCAAAAAATATTAGCATAAACAGTGTTTATTTTGAGCTCTTTCTGTGAAATTGCACACATAGCATTAATGAATGACTTTCAGAATATTTTACCAAACAAATCATGACAAAATGTATTGCTATCAGAAGTCAAGCCCATAATGATGCTGGAAGAGATGATCTGCAGAAGGGATAGCAATGTTTCACAGGAGGACCTGGACCTCGACCTGGACTTGCCATCTATATCATTTTACTATAGTTTTACCCTTAGAAATAAAACATCACTGATTATGTATAGGGACAGTTAGCTGTATTATTATTACTCTTATTATTTTAACAATACATATAGATTTTTTTTCTTGTAGTATTTCTTTTTTTTTCTTTTCATCAACTTACTTTATTATTGTTTTTGTACAGCACTTTGGTGCAGTTTTACACCAGTTTTTAAAGTTCTATATAAATAAATTTGACATTGACATTGACAGTGTATGTATTCATTTGTGCCAAGATTGCTGGAATTAAAAGTGGATGAAATTAGCGCTAAGTTCATAGGTGATACCAACATATATGGTTCCCATGCTAATGTACAGTAACTCATAGCCACAGTTCCATTATGGAGTGTGTGTTGGCTTCTAATAGAGTATTTTGGTGACATTTGAAAAACAGGTTGGCTCTTCACATCAGATCGACACTTGTCAGAACCAGAACATAAATTGCAAAATCTATCTGAATGCTGCCATAATTCTTTTTAATACAGCTGTTTCCCCCCTCACTCTGATGAATTAAAGGCAGGTTAAATAGCCCTTTTAAATCTTTGGGTCCAGACCAGTGGGCTTCCAAGCTTCTGTGCTTTGAACACATTTCTCTTACTTCCTCATTGGAAAAAATTGCCTCATAAATTTGATCCATATGAACCATAATCAAGACTTTGCTAACATTACCTTCTTCATGGGTGATCATTGTTTTATGGACTGCCTGTTTTCTTTAATTTTATTTTACATATTTGTGGTAGAGAAAATTACTGTTATTAGCAATAAGCACAAAGTAGAACTTAAAAGGAAAAGTTGTAAAAATTGTGATGTATGCCTTTTAAAACTGCTTTAGCACAGCAAAAATCTAATTTACTTAGGTATTCATTTGATGTCCTCAATACTTTTTTACCATTTAAAAAAGCAAAGGCCATAAGACAGATAGCTCTGGGGTTTTCCTACAGCCTATATAAGACTTAGATGGAGCAGAGAGTTTCATGGGGCAAAATGTAAAATCTGAATGAAATTCCAAGAAAATAACGATTACCTGAAAAATAAGGGAGAGCATTAAGGAAATTATTACAACATGATTCATTACACCACAAATATGACTGAACCATGCAGGTACATGGTGGCGTCTGTAAGATTTTTCAAAAGCATCATGACTCATAATAGCAGGAAAAAATACCTTTATTTATTATCATCTCCTCATGCTCTAACTCAATGACCTCCACTCTTTCTTACTGTACATCCTGGCCACCAAAATGAAGTCCTTTTTTTTCAAAGTGGTACTGCAGCTCTGAATTTACCTTCAATGACAGAAGATTTCAATGAGCCAAAGCATTTTGGAGAAGTGGTTCTTGTTTTGTACAATATAAACAATTTCTGAAAAATGCCTGGTAAGGATATGAAACTCCAAAATATCTTTTCATGTTTAAACAATATGTTTTATACATAAATTGTTATTCATAGTGATGCGAAAACCTTTAGAGCCATATTTTAGTGTTTAACTGAAATCTGTGTCTGTCTCTCTTCAATATATTCTCCATCTCTTTATAGTTTTCCTCCAACAACCACAAATCACTACAAAATGGGGGAGGATAACCTGGGATTTTAATGCAGAAACATATTCAGTATACTTAATATTGGAACATGTTGGCTTCTGAAATTACATTGATTGGTGATCATGAAAGGTTTAAAAAGAATCTTAAAAATCTATAATGCAATTATGAAATAATATTGAATTGAATGTGTGTGTTGATTTTATGTAGTGTAGACTGTTATTATTCATTTAATATTCTTTGAAAATATGCTTATCGATTTATACTTCTGTTCTTTCAACGTGTATTTTTGTGTCTTAGGCTTTTCTGTGGTGTTTTTAATGTATGTAATATTGGAATTTTTCTGTAATGCTGGTAGTGTAGACCACATGAATAACTCTACTATGGTAGCAACTAATGGGGACCCTTAAATAAACTAAATTTAACTACACAGTTGGATTTGAAATGGTTGCCCTCTTTCCAAATCTCACACTCCCTCCCATTTTTCCCGGGCTGTGCTCTGGCATGTCATTCACCTGTCAAGATCAAATAGAACGCCAAGCCTTCCCTGCTGACATAATGTAATATGAGCACGGTGTGAAAAAGAAGACAGCATACCACAGGGTGTTTGGTTTCTGGGTTAAGTTCAGTGGATTTGGCATCTGTAAACAACAAGTGAAAGTGAGATCAACTCTGTATCCCAACAGCTTCTCAGTGTCACCAATGAATTTTTAAAAAGTAGAACAAAATGTTTACTTTAAAACTTTTCCTTCACATGGTCTTAGCCTCACCTTCCCATCTAAGAATGTTGTGAGCACACTCTCCCACTGCCAGTTGCATGCCCGAACACACCCCTGCACAAAAACAAATACAGTAAGATTCAAAGATAAGTAGGAGGATTTAAATTAAAATAATAATAAAAACGATCCCCATGTGCAAACAGCTCTCATGTGTGGCACAGCTTTTTTTACTTGTAGTTGTACACTAACAGGAAAAATAAGGTTTTCCTGATAGCTTCTTAGATGGTTAAACAACTTTAAATTCTTTAAGTGGAGACAATTAACCATATTTATGTCATTAGAGAATAAATGCATTAATGTCAAAGGGAAAGTGATTTTAAGTGCTGTGTAAATATGAAAAGCACTGTATTTGAGCCCCAGAGGTATATTCTTTCATAGATTTTCATTTGTATTAATGAATTGGGGGTGTGCACTACCTTTCCAGTTTACCTGTGCATGGTTATAGAGTGCACCTGGTTAGGTTAGGTTGGATGGGTATGTGAATAACACATAATTATCTTTTCTGAACAAAATTCAAGGTGACTGTACTTTACTGAGTGCAGAAGTTGTCTAGCATTTGGAAGTTTGTAGGTGTGCCTCTGGGCAAGGCACTTCATCCTAGGTTGCCTGCTGAGCTGAATGTTGGTGTGTAAATGTAGAATACATTCTGTCCACTTACCATTTATTTTTTATGAACAAGTTTTCCATTCAGTGCATAGGTGTCAAAATAATATCCAAATCATATGTAGTAGTCTATAGTGTGAATAGTTGTTCAAAAGTTGTTGTCTTGCATGTTCATGAGTGTTAATGGTGTAACAGTATAAAATCACTTTCTCTTTTCCAAGTAAAAATCTGGAAGCAAGAATACTGATTCTGAATGAAAATGTCAGCCATCCTTGAGCAGTCCTGAGCTCAGTTTCTATAAAATTTAGTCGAAAATACAGTTTTGTGTTGCTTTATTGTACTTTTTGCTGTTTGCAACTAATGAAATCAATGGCTTGCATAATACATGTTAAATATTTATTATAAAATAAAAATTAAAGTAAAATTTATTGTTAATTTTGGCTTGCATTGATGATAGTATGTGGTGTCACAACAAACTACAAATCCCACTTGTTTTCAGAAATGTAACTACAACACATTCAACTCAGTCCCAAATCTGAGATCTAAGATCTGAGTACGTCATAAATATTAACCACTTCTCTTAATATTTATGATAACCTAAAAAGAAAAAATGGTAAGATTAATTCAAATAAAAAGGACCATTATCTTTCCTAAAACATTAAAGAATTGATTTTACTTTGGGAGGAAATTGCATAATCAATCTGCTCATGAAAATGGACATTATATGTCACTGTCTGTATGTTACTGATATTAGCTAAGGAGGCAATACCTTTGAAAAACACTGCTGGTGCTTGGTTCTTATCATAGTTATGCAACAGGAGCACCTGGACTGCCCAAGAGTGAAAAATCATGCAGTCTGTAAAAGTAGTGTTCAAATCAGGCAATACTGTCTGATGCATTTTAACAATTGTCTATCTCTTGTAATATTTTGAAGAGAAATTATTTGTTTTCACAACCATTCTACTGGAACTGTTATCAGTGACAAAAATGGGATTTTGTCAGGATAATTTCGATCTGTGGCTTACAGGTCACAGTACGGGTGAGTGAGTTTTCTCTGTAGTGTGTGACATGTTGTGATTGTATTTGGAACAAAGTTTAGCTGCTGTAGAAGTGAAGAGTGAGTTGCTTCCGTTGAATAGTATTTTCACACAGGCCTTAGCCTATGCATACACTAAAGTTGTATTGACAGAGCCACTGGATGGCTTATTATGGTGGAGATCTATGGGTTAAAATCTTTATTTTCTTTACACATATGTTCAGCTTTCACCGTGCAAGATCTGTTTTGCTGTTACTTTTCTTAAATCACTCTTTTAGGCTAATCAAACCTTAAAATTCCACAAGAATATGAACTTTAGTCATTTATAAATAATATCATAAATGCTATTAAATGTATTATGTGGTAAAACAAAGGCTTGGTGTTGCTGACAAGCCACTGTGTGATGCTGCCAACGGAGCTGAATCTGATATAATTTCATTGCAGATGAGATATTTCCTGATGAAGGACAGAAACTCTACAAGATTCCTATTTTATGCTCTTAAAGGAGTACAGCAAATAAGGTGCGTAGTAGAATGATAGTGACATTAAGGAGACATTAAGATGTCAGAGTGCTCAAATAGGACTCGATGCTGTCAGTCAGAATCTTTCACAAGCTATTTTCATTTCTGAGTAACAAATAAGAAATAAGATCAAGGCGAATGGGTTTGACATTGCGCTACTGCAGAGTTCAGGTTTTTCAACTAAACAGATGGGAATGAGAGGGGGCCTTAAGGTTAACCTGTGCTGTAAAATTTCTCATTCTCTATGCTGTGAAGAGATGATGGGAGGATGAATGTCATCAAAAAGATGATTGAATCGCTGAACCTCAGTAAATTAGGTCATCAGTGAAGCTTGCATTGATTTATTGAACACAGTTATTTGGCTTAATTAGAATGTTTATGGCTTATGGCTAATAAAAATCCAATATGATTCTTGTCAATAAACAGAATATGACACAAGGCCAAAATTTTTCTTTTCATAGCAAATATTGTAACAGTACTGCACAAAGCAGCTGGTGGCTCTGCTGAGGAGTTGAGGAAGTGTAGGTTCCTTAATTAACGAACATGTTGGATCTTTTGTCCCTTATCTTTTTCTTGAATATACTCAATAGATCATCTGAGAGGTTAATGTCAGTTTGCCAGTCATTAACTATGTTTGGTATATTTGGCAGTGTGGGAAGGTACCAAGTCTTGTTGGAAAATGAAATCAAAATTTCCGTAAGCTTGTCTGCAGAAGGAAGCATGGGGAGCTTCAAAGCTTCCCAGCAGAAGGTTTCTCTGACTTTGAACTTTGTTAAACAAAGTTGACCAACAGCAGCAAACCCCATGGTAAATATTTCCTTAACTAAGCTCCTATGCACTTTTCCCCACCACATGTTATCCTTCCACTAATTTTTTCTGTAATATGTTTACATTAATTAAATTGTAAAAAGACAATCTTTGTAACAATTACCATTTGTGGCTTGCCCTTCTAGTGGAGGAATTCATTAACTGTTGGACCTCTGTAAAGTCTGCAGCCGTCTATGTGATTATGCACGTCACATTATGGTAAGAATAACATTTTTAGGTAAAAACAGAAGCAGGGGTGCTCTACTATTCAAATTCTAATGGTTGAATTGTAATAGAGAAATGTATTGCATGTGTGAAATAAGGGAGGAAACACAATATTTTTCAGCGAGTGAGAGGAGCTCATATATTTGAAATTTTAAAATGACCTACTATCTTCTCTTTCTCAAAGATGACTGGCTGTCCTTACTTTCCAGTGCCCTTTGAGACTAGAAAATTAAATGTTTGGCATATGTGGATGGACTAAGAGAAGATGGACGGATGTAGTGCTGCAGGAGATAAGAGGTTGAATGCTGTGGGAGTAAGAGTCGTGACTGAAGTGATATAATGGTTAGAAAAGCTGCATGATAGAAAGTCTTGCTGAAATTTCAAGAAAAAGCCATGTGCATGCTGTGAAAGTGCAACTATAAAGTTCTTGATTTTCCCAATTTGTCCCATCACAGAAACCGTTGCAAATGGCCTGTGGCTTGAGGGAAGAGGGACAATTGGTGACAGTAAAAGGCTGGTTCCCTGAAACATTAAGCTGTTGCTTCAAATTTCAAAGTAACAATTTTATTTTCAAATGCTTCATAATGTAAAATGCAAAGAATAGGGAGAGTTTCTCAACAGTACAGTACAATCCAAAATATAATACTGAAAATGTTCTGCTATGTTTGCAGGTATGGAATTAAAGCTTGTGAGGCAAGGACCAAATGAATGTAAAAACCACAAATGCTTTTGTGCCTGAGTTCATTTAAGACAGAGGAGTGCCCACAAAAAACCCCCCCATTTATGCTCAGTAAAATGTGAAAAGGTTTGTAACGTTACAACCACAAACTTGTCTGTATTTATAGGGATGTTTTTGTAATGCCGGAGAACTATATCACCTAAATCTTAAGACTGAAAAGAGTAGTGTTCAGAATTATTTGGTTCTGCTGTTGAAAGCTGCTTCCCAGTTTGGCCCAGTTAGTCAGCAGATTCAATGTACCATAGACGTTTGAACGTACAACAACATGCCAACAGGTAAGCTGGTGCATAAACACTGGCATGCATGAAGAATTTTTTCAGGTTTAATAAGACACCTGAGGGGTCAAGGTTCGCCTTGTTAAAAAAAGGATTAAACATTTGCAACTCTTTTCTTCTAGTTTTGATTAATGGTGAGGGCCAAATGTGCTAAGGCCTGTATAACAAAAAATTAGGAGTCTGATAACTTTGTGTGTTTTCCCACCGAGGCTGGGATCACACACCAAGAGACAGACCTGGAAGCAGAAGCACATTGTTTACAGTAAGAAACACTGTTGAGGTCTAATCAGCAGTATGGGAAGTGACAATATGATGAGTATTACTGTAAGGATGGTCTTTTACTTTGAGAAGTGAGCATCCTTCGCGTATAACAACTCCCAGTGATGAAACTGAAACAAAGTTGTCACATAATCGAGAAATATTTGTGTCCAACTGCAAAAACATATGGCAAGAGAAAAAATGATGCACCTTTCAGCCAATTTGTTCCATTTCTGGAGGATTTTTTCTGGGGCTCATTTCCACAGGGATGTTCAGACACAAATTATTAAGAACTCTCTGATCATCCTGCAGCAGCAACACTCTATAAGCTGAGGAGACAACATGGACACAGATTCCCTGCAACTACTGTTCTTTACAGTATCGATAAACTAATTATGTACTATAATGCAGCCTGTCAGTTTAAAAAAAATATTTATTGGCTTATTAAACTTCCACCCACAGTGCCTAGTAAAAATATTTCAATCCCTTTCAACTTTTTTCACATTGGTCATTTTAGAACCTTGAGTTATGAGTTAAATCATCAAATAATAATTAGCACATAATTATGCATAGTTTTCAAAATGGTGTTTTTCCTAATAAAATCTTAGAAATATGGTTTGTGTTTGTATTTATCTCCTTTTACTCTTATGCCCCAGTAAGATCAGATCCAAACAAAGGCATTTAGACATCAGGTTAACTAGTGCAAACCAGCACCAGTTCTACTTAAGCAGAAAGGAGGTAGAGGAAGATTAATCCAGTGCAACAGTCTATCAAAACATTGTGGGCAACATGGTTAAAAGTGCAAAGTTTAGTTTTAGTCCCGAAATATTTTATGTAAAACTTAGATGCAATATTTCAATATCATTTCAAGAAAACAAAACACCAAAACACACTACAAAATATCAGAAAAAAATTAGCATTACAATGGAAAACAATCATTCTCATGTTCCATGATTACACCCAATGTGAGGTTGCTGGAGCCCCACCTGTGATTTCAAGCTAACGTGGATGGTGCAAAAAATTCCTATCTTCACTTTGAACTGGAAGTGTCATAGCATCTTTGTAATGACATGCTCTCATTGTGCCCCACTGTTTCTCCCAGCTGAGCTGCTAACACAAAACAACAGTTTAAGCCACAGATATGCAAGGAACACAGATGCTTTATTAGATCTTCCTACTGATTGGAAGAGAACAGAATGCAGTTTGGGGCACTGGAAACATAATGCTGTCAGAGGAGGTTTGAAGTATGGTTTATGAAGGGAACTGCCACAGGCGGGTTAATTATCTGACTTGGTTTATGAGAGTGTAATGCTTGTCTGGTGCAGTTTTTAAGTTGAAATAAATTTTACAGTCCATTCTATGAAACGAATAATTGTTGCATAACACTAAGAGTTACCATCTTTAATATAAATCAGGTATATTGCGTGTTTCTTTTTCTTCTTTCACATTGATGTGAACATGGACAACCTGAAAGAAAAGGGTTACTTTACAGCGTCCGTTCAACAAATCCATTATTATACCCTCCGATTTTGCTTTAGTCTCTTGAAAATGACTTGTTGTTCTGCTTCACTGACACATCCATTTGTGCAGGTACAATGGTTTCAAGCCCCTTTTGCTGAATGCTGCAGATATCTTCCATCGCTCCGGGCAGCATACTCGCTTTCATATTTGATTGAAAACCTCAATTTCTCTAACTCGCTAAAAACAACATCCTAGTATCAAATCATAGAGTGAACCAAGGGAGTAGACACTAAACGTGACATTTTGACTTGGCAAAACTGGGTTTCTGCTCAATGTCGAGGGAAAAATTGCTGGCCATCAGAAATGATGAAGCCCCCTTTGCTGAAAAATACTTGCCTCTACAACACACACTAAAGACAACACATCATCATCATCATCTACTAAAATCCATTCTTACTTCATTACCTGCTCCAATGACATCTAATGTTGGCTACCACTAAAAACCATAAACATTCAGAAGGGTTTGGAAAAGTTAACCAAGCAGACCATGTCAAAAGGAGGCAGATGACAGAACTGATATACATGCACTTACATACAAGTGGAATGTTTTATTCTCTGAACTGCTAAAAAGCAATACTTGTTTTCATAGTTAATATACCTGGTTGGTCCCATTATCAAGACCCACCAGTTCTCCTGCAATGTGCAAATAATACATGCATTCATTATCAAATAATTGCAATTTATTGTAAATTTGATGCTAATAACATTCATTGAAGATGAAAAGGACAATACCCAACATTGCAGCTATAAAGCTATATTCAAAGACAACCCTGCCTTCCTTAATATCTTAGCAGAACTATAGATCAATCATTCTTGCCAAACAGCATTAATGCAGTAATTCATGTTAAAGGAGCCCAAATCAAGTATGAAGTGAACATACTTTAAAGGCCCACATTTCCTTATTAAAATGTTTTGCTACTTATCATAATAAGTAAAATTCTTATTTTATAATATTCTTATTTAATGTGAATTGGCAATAAATATTTCAGCATATTATGACATTAAAAATACCTACTGACCTACTTGTTTGCTGCAAAAGAGGACAAAAAGTGTCCAAACTTATCCAAACCTCTCCATTTTATCATGTTTGTAAAGCATAACCCTGTTTGTTGTTGCTTTCTAACAAACAGAAAAACTGACTGTCTTGTTTTTGAGTAACAGTTTCCTCCAGTTTCAAGCATATGAACATATTGTTACCTTTCCTAAACTTCTCAGTCAAGGACAAATTTGTTTTCTTTCCATTTGTACGAGTGTGGTGAGAATCATAAAGGCTATTTCAATATGTGATGACCTAAATTTCTATAAATAAAAACACTTTCCGTGCCTCCTCATAAATTGTTTTTTATTGGTCATATGGAATATTCTAATTCCCTATTAAATTTATTTATTTTTGTTTTTATTAGCTATAAACTTTAATGATTGTAAGTAACATAAACAAATGCTTGAGATTCATCCTCCTGAATGTAAAGAATCTTTATGGTTTTGACTTGAACTGAATCATTGAAAAAACTTCCTATGTGATTAGTTTCTAATTCGATACAACTGTAAACATTTTTTTTTACTTTATTTGCTCTTTGTACATTCTAGCTACCTTACCACCAGATGGCTCTAGTGTTCCATGTAGTTTTCTGCAGCTAAACTTATTGAACCTTTAACAAACAGAACAATATTTAGAAATAATGAGACCTCTGAGTTTATGAGAGAAAACATGTAACCAGGGTGTGGAAATACGCAGATTAATACAAATAAAACCATGGGTTTGCTCATATATCCTAGCTCAGTAATGAGATAAACAAGCCATTCCTATTTAAAATCTCAATTTACATGGTAACTGTGTCTCAGGGATATGAAAGTTTTCCTATGTATTCACTGCTACGCTGCTCCAGTTTTGCTGTGGGTAATGAGAGCGGTGATTCTAATTCATTTCTGTCCATGATCTTGATCTAATTAAAGGCCTCATCCTCGCCACCTCATTTTCTTAAGCTGTTCCCTTCAATTACATTTGACAACTGAGTACAGACACACATTAACCTCCTGCATCAAGGCGCACAGGGCTGCGTTCATTTCTTTTTGGTCTCAAAATGAAAACCAGGGCTGTTTAAATTTAATTCAACCTTCCTGAATGTATGCAAAACACATCTGGGGAAAGCCCTCCATCTGTCACGCAGCCATTTCTTCACTTCTCTTCTTCATTGCGATTAGCAAGGCAGCATCAACCATTTTTAATGTGGTGACAGTGACAGAAGACAGTGAAGAAATGACTCATCCTTATTTGTTATTTTCCCCAACACTACTTAATTTTAATTTCTTCAAAATAATAGAAGGTAGATAGTGTACGGCAAAAAGACATATAAAACTGGAAATTTTCACATTTTCAAAATGATTTAAAGTAATCATAGTAAGCTGATTGAATTTGGTATTGCTACAATGTCATGAAATCCCTGTGGACTTTTATTTTTATTAAAAAACACATTATTCTTCACTAAATCACGAGGATATTATGTTCTCAAAATCAAAATATTATAAACTGCAAAAATATCTGTTCCTGGTCTTGTAGTGTTCCTAGGAGATTTTTATTTCTGAGGGTTTAATTGTTTTTAGAGTTCTTTGTTATTCACAATAATTCATATTTTGCACACAGTGTAACACAGTGTTTTCCCAAATAAAGGAAATTTTTAAAATGATAAAAATGTAATTTTGGAGCTTTATGATAAAGAGTAAATAACTATGATGTTTTAAGTTAAAGCTTTTCTGTCTATTGGGAAATGATTTCTTGTTGGAGGTGTGCACTCTGTCGATGTTTTAAACGATTGGATATGATCCATAAGGTTTGGCTGGGATGTACATATTATATCTGTCTGATAGTTTACTAAGTAAAATCTAGGGATGCACTGATCCACTCTGTTCACTTCCAATACCTATTCACAGATACCTCAGATATCTGAGGTTTAGTATCAACCAGTATTTATGCGATATGGAAAAACAGTGCTGAATTCAATTTAAACTTGTTTTTTTAAACACAGTCATAAACATGTTGAATTACAAATTTATTTGATAACTGCACCAGTACAACACACTTACATACACCAATAACTTCACAAGCTTGGTCAAACATGTAAAATCAACACAACTGTAACTTGTTCAGTCAGTGCAATTTGGATTAGTATAATAGGCAACCTAAAATTGACAAAGATACATTGACTGCTTGGTCAAACATGGAAAAATAAACTGAAACAAATCTTCTTTCAAATGGTTCAATTCATTTAGAATTTCTAAGTGTAATATAAAGTAAATAATGACTTATGATGTTGCTCAGAGCAGAAATCATAGATTTAGACTGACTTTACCCTTATGGATCAGGTACACTTTCACCAATACCCAATCTAGAATTTTTTTTCAGTATTGGGACTGATACAGATATTAATATGGGATTGGTACATCTCTGGTAAAATCTGAACTCATTTAGCATTTAGACTATAAAACAATAACTCAAACTTTACCAGTCAATGAGATGATGGCATGTCTGCTGCTAAAATTACACTGTACACAAGAAGTCGATGTGATTGTATGTGTATACTAGTAAAAATCTGATTAGTAATATGATTTGGTTCTTTGATGGAGTAATTTAAGTTTGATAAATAAAATCTGGTCAGAAATAAGTTAAAATGAGCATGAAAACAAATAATGAAATGAAACATTGGTTTGAGGATTATGTGCTTGATTCCCCACAATCCAACAAAGTTAAAATGTCTTTGAGTAAAATGTCTTGGAGCTTTAAAATCCCCACAAATAAATTATTTATAAATGGAGAGGAACATTGGTGTTTCACTGCAGTCTTGAAAGGTGTACCATAGTTTAATTCATGACAAGACAAATGACTCTCAAAGCACATTGTCGTACATAACCCCTCAGGTCGGTGGAAAAGTGAGCTCTTGGGCAATTAGTGCCATAATGGCTGCTCATGTACTTGGTAGACTTGATAAACAGTGATTGTGGCAGCAAAGGTTTAGACACGTGGGTATCCAAGATAATTATAATGATCTGTGATGCTCTGCACCAGAGCCAAAACATGCACATAGAGCATTTTAACATGGAATGTCTATAAATTAGAATGACAAAATGTCAGAACTACATTTTTTTTATGTTTCAATGGCATATTTTTGTCTGAAGTTTGTGATTATAAAGGTCAATAGTCTGTTGCATACCAAAGGATGCATGATGGAGTCTCATCCATCATGCCCAGCATCAGGGTGGTGGGCTGTAGCATTAAATAAAAGAAAAATACACTCACCAAATAATTAGGAAACTTGCTATTTATATATAAACAGAGAAAATTGTTCAACAAAACTCAATCTGAAAATAAACCAAAACACCATAATAAACTAACAAAAACAGGAGAACAATCATTAAAGAAAATGGCTGTTTATCCTCACCTCTATAGACAAATAGATGTGTTCACTGTACTCAAAAATCACAGAAAACGGGGAACAAATGCAGTTTTAGGGGGCCAAGGGAAATGAAGCTTTGGTTGATTCTGAGAACCTGGTAGTCCTTTTTAAACACATTAGGTAGGGAGATATTAGATATTGCCTTGAGAATGGAACACACTAGAACCTAAAGACAGAATACTTAAAAAAATATTGAAAATAAATTAAATATAGCTAATATTGTAACATTTTTGCAATACATCGCCCCATCATTTGAGGTGAAGTTAACATGTACCCTTAACAGAAAAAGTCATCTCAAAGCATAATGTTGTCACTGCCTGCGGTGAGGGTGTTCTCTTGGTCTAACACCTTTCTCTTCCTCCAAACACATCAGATTGGCTTGATGCCAAAGACCTCAGTTTTGGCATCATTATGACCCAAAACTTTACTAAATCCTTTAGATTTTCCTGGGAAGAACAAGATGAGCCTGCCTGTACATGTGCCTTCATTAGCAAGCAGCTACAAGTATTCAGTGCTTTGTGGCGCATAGTGGGTTACCAGAGCTGTTTTTAGTTGTACTGTATTCCCACAAAGTACATCCCAAGTCGTTATGGGATGAAACCTCATTTTGCTCATAATGCTCCTCACCCTATGATTGAAGATCTTGACTTCAGTAGTTGTGTGTCAAGGACTGGTGACCTACTCAGCAATAATACTCCAGGCTGTGGTTCCTAAACAATGCTCAGTTAGTATTAAGGACTGCAAGATATTACCCACACCATAACAGCACCACCTCCAACTTGAACCACTGACACAAAACCTTAAGGCTTCCGCTTACTTCTTCCAAAAGCCGAACGTCGATGAGCAGCCATGTGGATGTGGATTATTTGTTTTCTCACACACTTTTCATACAACGGCACAGACTACCTGGGGGACACCCCTCCATTTTCAATATACATCACACCAATACCCGCTGGGGTTCCCTCTCCCTTCCTGTATCCTCTGTTTTACTTTTATGAAACAATCACAGAAAGCACCTCACACCTTTCTGCATACTGCCACCTCCGTGGACAACAATGTGATTTTAGCCATTTGACAGTCTTACTATTATAGTATTTAATTAGTGAACTGCATAAATACACATAATTCCTTACTGTGAGAGATAAATGTTCCTAAAAGTTTCATGTCTCCTGCAGATACAAAAACCAGATAATAGAAGCGGACTAGTAGAAGTAAAATATCAACACTGTTAGTGGAGCACATTTCTGAATAAAACATGGCAGCAACATGGCAGTGTTATGTGACCAAGCACACAACACTTGGCACAGAGCTCTTTTATGGCACTGTGATTTTTGCATGTCATTAAAACTTGCATGTGCCACATGGATCCTTTCAGTATCTCTATTAACCATAAAGTGCATCTCCGTCTCTGACGAAACAAGTACTCATGTAAGACAAATGCATTGTGTATCAGAAGATGTGTTAAACTGGAAGTGTTAAGCATCACACACAATACAAAGATATTCACCTTTCTTTACTGTTATCTGCAGTGTGCGCATAGAACAGAGATTGTGATCACTGGAGAAGTGTAAGCAAACAGCTGGATCTCAATGAAAATGTTATGGATTTGCTGAAAACCAGCTCAGTGTAAACTGAACCTAATACAGTGGTCAGTGAGTTTATACTTTAATATGTTGCTAAGAGTAGATTTCTAAGGAATATCCACATTTAGACATACTGTATAGTCTGTCTACAAAAATGACAAGACAAGATTTTTTACCAACTTACAGCTCCAATGCTGACACATTTCTCCATAAATAGCATTGACGCAAATATGAAACCAAGGTTAAGGTAGGTTATAAACACAAAGATGTGAGTGAACAATAGTCTCTTTAAGAAGTCCAGCTTATAGGGCTCTGGGGAAACCCACATTGAGTTTGTTGTCATTGTGTTAAACCTATTTAATACTCTGTTTATGCTACATGCATTCACGCATGTGTGTTTTTGTGTGTATTTGCACATGTACATCTATGGGAGTGTGACATCCACCATTCTCTATGCTGAGCCACAAGTTATTGGGAAAACAAATGTCAGTTGAAGGGCGTTGTCTTTGCTGTCTGCACTCAAAGTATTTCCTCCTTTTCCTCAAGCAAATGTAATATGACTGTGAGTAACAGCAAGGACAGGCACTGATACAGACTTTATTGAATAATGTTGCACAATAAAGAGATGAGAGGGAGAGAAATAAAGAGAAATTGTAACTAAGTGCTTTGAGAAGCAACAAGAGAAAGAGGGACATTCAAAAAGAGCAAAAAAAAAAACCCTGACTCTTCCCAAAGGGGCTTGAAGTCTGGATCAGTGCCCGGTATACCACTGCACTGTCATCTGTGAGCTTCCTTTCCACTCGTATGTGGCCAGCATATTCCATGATCATCTGCTGTTATCCAAGCCCTTCCTCTAACATGTAGCCTAATGATGTATCATATCTTTCACTTTTATGTGCCACCTAGTTTGTCCAATATTTCTTTCTTTCTTTTTCTCCCTGACTGTAACCTCTGCTCCTCCCATCTCTCCCCTCTCCAAGCCAAAACGCAGCCAGAGCTTGAGCCTCTGCCATGTCCATAAAAACACACGACAATATGTAGTCCCCCTCCCCTCCTTGTTGCCGCAGACCCCCCTCCAGTGGAGGTCTGTCTGGTGGAGAGAAGGAAGTGAGGAGGGCTGATTAATTTGGAACACACGCCCCTCTCTTTTTTCTAAGCTAAGCCTCCTTTAGGAGGACAAGCCCGTTCAAAAGATAGATGGATCATGGGAATGCATTTATCAAGCCATGTATTCCATTATAAATGTGTGTTATGTGCAAACAAGCCTGAGTGCTCAGAGTGGTGGCCTTTGACCAGTACTGCTATTATATGTTTTGTTAAGAGTTTTTTTATGGTGCGATGGTTACAAGATCAATATGTCAAAGCCAGACTGACCAGTGATGGATCTTTTTGTTGGGTTTAAAAGGAAACTGCATCAAAACTTTTTATAATTATTATTATTTTTTATTTGAAAACCACATTAAAAGTGTAATTCAACAAAACACTTTTCTGCTTTTCACAGCAGAAAAGTGAATATATAGTGCTTGATATTTTCTCTATTGGTACCATTAATGATTTCAGCTGGTCAAACTAATTTCAATATCAGTCACAAATAAATACCAAATGCAGCTTCTTGATGTTGATTTCATTCATTAAAGTAAAAATGCTAATCAAACAAATCCAGTGCCTCATGTTAAATTGGAATCAAAATTGGGTTTAATTGCAGGTTTGCTACAAGTAGTTTGCTTCAGTAATCGGTGTAGGCATTAATCATTAATTAACTGTCATTTGGCACACAATTTTGGATTGTTTTTTTTACGTGCCACACCCAGGTGTGATGATAGTCTATCTGTAGAATGAAAAAGCAAAGAAAGGGTACATCATGGATAGTCAGTCCATAACAGCACACTATCCTTCTTCCCCCCAAAAACACACATATATGTGTAGATATATGTATTATATCAGAAATGTTTGTAAAGTGTGGATACCACTGCAATAGCCACAAAACGAACAGCGTTTCGGAAAAAGAACATCATGACTACATAACCTGATGCTTGCACTACAATGAAGTGAGACTCATTTGCTCCTGTAGTGTTAAGAAGCAATAATATTTTCTGTAACATTTAAATTCTAGAATGTGTATGTGATCCTTTTGTTTGTGAAATGTTTGTTACCTTTTGGGTGTGTCCTTGTAGCGGCCATCTTGGAACCTACCAAAGAGGAGGCCCGCCTCAAACCCAGCTCTTTTATAGAAAGGCCCATGTTTGCCGGACTTTGATTGGCTGGGCAGTTAATTGAGAAGGTGGGGACAACAGTATATAAGAGGACTGTTGGCTGAGCCAAAAGGGGGAGAAAGCTTGAGAAGATGTCATTTTGTCTTGTCTGTGAGCCATGCTGTGCTGAAGGAGGCCTAATAAACCACCTTTGTTTATGCTACAGCCAACTTTGAGGAGTTTTTTCTTCCACACCACACCTCTCAGCTAAGGATAAATTGCTGTAACAGATAGACACATGACTTCTGCTACCTACCTGAAAAACCTTTCAGGTGCGTGTGAATTTGTGACCTTAAACTGCTGGGTAATGAGCAGGACAAAAGCACATCAGCAAGTCCACCTCTGAAAGGAAAAAAAAATATCTTGACTTGAATCTCATCGAGATGCTGTGGCATAATAATAAATAACCCTTTCAAACTTGAAAAGCCAAAATTGCTGTTGAATGAACATAATTCTGCAAGGAAGAGTGGGTCAAAATTCCTCCACAGAAAAGACACATTGCTATCTCATATCTTAGAGATAGTTGTCTCTGAGTGACACAACCAGTTATTAGGTTTCGGGGACAATTACTTCTTTAAATATGCCCAGGTCTATCTTGGATAGGTGTTTGAGCTTGATTAATGAAATTATTATTTTTAAATTACTTGTTGTATTGACTCAGGTTATAATTGTCTAATTTTAACATGTACTTGAAAATCTTCAACATATACAAGTGACAAAAAACAAAAAAAAAAACAGAAGTAGAATGAATCTCTATTGGGGAAACACAGTCTTGTAATTCTCATGAGGGCCCATTAGAAGTTAACATTTTTTGATGCAAAGTTCTTTTTGGTGAAAAAAGTAAAATAAAATAACTGTTATTCTGCCATTATTAATTAAACCCCAGTCTTTTTTTCCTAAAATAACTGAAGTGGTAATCAGCCCATTCTGGACATTGGCTACTCCGTATAATAACTAATCATATAATGATTGGTTTGAGATGTCTCCTGATGTCTTGTGACCTCTGTGGAGGAGCATTCCAGCAGGCCACGTGTCATCCTCAAGTCAGATGCTAGACAAGGCTAAACAAGCCGTCCTTTTATCACTAAGTCAGTTATTTCAGCACTGAAGACAGTTCCGGCTGCTCACACCATTTAGCTGTGACAACATCATTTACAGGCAGGAAAGGTGTGACTGATTGCTGATAACTCAAATGCTTAAGAGTTCAAACTAGCTTGTGACCAAGCAGCGTTCACCTTTTACATGAACACTTCAGTCATCTTATCTAAGCCAGGGAATATCTTGGTGTCCAAAATGTATTCCGTAATGTAAAAGAATTCCCAAATATTAAAAAGATTGTTGACTAAAGAAAACAGCTATTTAAACGTGAAAAATATTGATTTCAGAATTTACCATTTTAGTTCCTTTGGAAAATGCAAAATTGAGAACAAGGGAGGACAACATTTAAAAAATGTTTGGGGAAAACAAAGAATCCATAATTCAGAAATAACTTATTTCACTAAATACAGTAAACTAGTCAATGCTACTACATGTTTGTTTGGAGAAGTGAGGGTGGTAAAATCAATTCATTGATGCACCTGGCTGGGTTTCCTTATTCTGACTATTTACCCAATGGAATAATAAGCTGAACTTGACTGCACTGTTCTTTAAGTAGGATCAGTGCAGTGAATTTTACCCTCCAAATAATTTGCAGCTGCTGAGAGATCCATAAACAGATTAATTTGTGAGCACAAAATCAAGAGTAGATATAGGTCGACTGTTTAGCTAATGACTAGCTTTTTGATACAAGGTCAAATAACTTTGTAGTATAACATCCAAATTGGTCAAATGACATTTGGCCTTGAATATCTTTTGTTACCTTCTTACATTTTTAAAAAACTAGTACTGGCATCAATCAAAGAAAACACATATTGATCAAACTATACTCTGTTACAAGATTGATAAGGCAAAATTTCCTATTACTGCCATTTCTTATAGCTAACAATGATCCAGTAATATGTCTGTCTCCAGTTCAGTCCCATTCCTCATGTGGACCTTCCAGTGCCCACAAAGACACCACAGTGTTGCACAAAGAACGGTTCTATTTTGGTGTCCTTATCAATGGAGGATCTGTCTCTTGTCAGTATCTCAGCCTCCTGCTCAGTCTGTGAGACGTCTTCTTGAAAGAGTGCAAAGACAATGGATTACTTGATTGGAAGACATATCACTTTGGGTCACATGTACAAGAGAATGCTGGAACATGACCTAACCAGAACCAATGTGGCTAAGCCCTTGTGGATTATGACCTGTTTGGTAACAAACTTTGATCAAACAACAACTTGCTTTATGGATGAAACGTTTAAAAGTAATTTGTGACATAATGGGTGTCATTGAAAAGAAACAGAATGCATAACTTGTTTGAGGCATCAGAAAAAGAAAAGCAGTTGTTACCTAATGGTCGATCCCCTTTTTGCCTGAAAACGAATACTGGTGATTTTGTCATGTTTACATTTTGTGCCTTTTAGTTTTTGTTGTATATTATGTGACTTTTTCAGGTGTAAAATAATATTTTCTGTCATGGGATCAATCAATCAATCAAATTTTATTTGTACAGCACATTTCAGCAGCAAGGCATTTCAAAGTGCTTTTCATCATTACAAACACAGAAACACAATGCAACATAGAATCAACAGTCAAAACACAGCACTGAGAGTGCACCGATTGATAAATGTGGAATGAATCAATTCCATATCACCAATAATAAGTGGAAGACAGTAAAGGAGTACATTTACTTGAGTACTGTACATTTTTTAAGTACTTGAATATTTATTTTTTGACTTTCACTCCATTACATTTCAAAGACAAATATTGTGCTTTTGATTCCACTAAATTTTTCTGAAGGTTGTTGTTACTTGTTCCTTTTGGCTCAGAATAGTTTTGTTGTCTACTGGTGCTGTTATTCTTTACTAGAATACCATTGGTCACATGCTATGCCACAAGAAGGGGAACCAATCACAGTCATCAGGCATATCTGGAATTTGGAATTGCATCATCATCATTAAATGTTGTGAGCTGAGCTCCTGATTTAATTCAAACACAGCTCCACAACAGAGATGGTTGGAGCAACTCAAGTGCAACCATAGCCATATCTTAGCTTGTTGTTTGATGTTTGTTCTTTGTTAAGTATTTTCGAAGTTGATAACCTATTGGGATTTACACATCAAATCATCTTTTGAGTTTACATAGAATATTCAAAAAAGGAGAAAATATCCATTTTCATCCAGCTAGCAGTAGCTGTGTGGATGAAAATGGCTTGGTGATGTCAGAGGTTGGAAGAGAAACGACAGACTGATTCACAATAACAGAAAGGCAACAGCGTCGCAAATAGCCACTTATTACAACCAAAGTATGGGTCACCCAAGTGATCAGCAAGGTGTACCTAGTAAAGTGATGTTGGCATGTACCTACCTACATGCACATGCCTGATAATGATTGTCTTTTTTCCATCCAGTGTATTCAGAACAACACTCCATAAGCAGTGAATCCTTACAGAGTAAACAAAACAACCACATCCACAGTCTACTTAGCTCTTCCTCTTCTTTACCAAGAAATTCTTATGGAAAGGGCGGGATTAAATCTGCACAGAAATAAACCACTTAAGACTGTTGACTCCAATGCCTCCTGGTATCTCAGCAGGTGCTGGTGAGTCTGACTCATGACTTTTTCAGCATACCTCTCTCTCTCAGCTGTATCCCCCCTCTTGTACCTTTTGTAAACTATCCAGCATGGCTGCCATAAAAATGGTCATTAAAGAAAGATTATCTTCCTTTCCACCTCTCTCTAAATCTCCCACCATCTCTCATTGAGTTTGGAATGCACCAGTGCAGTCACCCCCGCTGAGAGTAACACTCATATTGGGTAATTTTGTCTTACATAAGGGAGAATACTGCGCACAACAAGACATGTAAAAACAACATCAGGCAAGGCCAGAGGGAGAGAATGCAATCCTCAGCTATTTGTAATGGAGAACAGGGGAGGGGCGGTGGGGTGGAAGATGGATGTGATTTCACATTAATTGTGTGGGTTCACACAAGCGTGTGTTTGTGTGCGTGTCAATGTGGATGTGGGTGTCCACGTAGGATAGGAGGTGTTAGAGGAATTTGTGAAAACTATGCTGATTTTACAGGCACAGCAGGGTTTGTGTGCACACACGTAAGTGAGCATGGATGGTTTGAGAGTGTGTGTGTGGGGTAGGGTTGGCAGAGATGTGGGGTACCTACTCTTGGCTGGGGGTAGGGAGAGAAATCTTCAGTGTGATGTTGAATTTGCAGAGGCTGAGCCAGAGCCAGAAACAGCCTGATGAGTTCTTCCAAAAGTCAGTTGTACAGCAAAAATGTTGTTTCTGCAGAGAAAAGAATTTGCAAATGTCAAGCTTTGGAAATTTTTTAAAAATCAGACATTATAAATACCTGGAAAGGTCAAACTGTGTAAGTTCGGCCTCTTTTTGCACAATGTATTTAAATGTGGAACTTAACACCTGATTGGTAAAAATACAGCCACGCTCTCACAAAATTGTGAATCAACCTGATCGTCATACACCTACTTCTTATGATTCATGCTTGCCAGCTCACTCTAAAACACATCACTTAATTTAAACTCAGTGACTTGGATAGATCTGAACCTTTCTTTCTCATAACCTTAAATAAGGACTTTACAGACTGTATAAAAAGTATTCACTCCCTTGAGTGTTTTATCAACTTTAATAGCCTTTTCAAATACATAGAACATACTGTATATACATGTTCTATTTGCTAGTAATATAAACAAAACCTTCTTAAACACGAAATAAAAACCATTTTTGATTTATTTAGGAATTTGTCAATAGGAGGACTGTGTGGTATCTAATCAAACTAGATGACAAGCATGTGGAGAAAAAATCTAAAATCTCTTGGAATCTAATTTGAGTAAAATGATTGGTGGACATCCACTATTAATTTGATCCACTTCAAAGACATTGCAACATACCCAACTTCAGAATATCTGACTTCTCTTGGTGATGTTTTAATATTTTTAAGTCCTATGATTCATTTAACAACTCAATGCCCTTATTGGCTTTCAGTTTTGGTGGTAAAGAGCTATTTTACAATTATTAATTTGTTTTTTTACATGAGATATTTTTTATACACAACTTTACAATGACAAAATGAAATTTCTCATTTTTTTCCATCACAGGATTGATAAGCTCAGGGAGAGCTATATCTGCCACATTGTGTGTAGCTACAGTCTGTAAGACCAGTCATTACTCATTGGGCTCCAAAATACTTTCCTGCAGCCACATTGTGGTAAAATGCATAATACTGCATTCCTATTTTTCTGCTGTGTTTTTCTTTGCCAGCTCCCCCCAAGCTCAACTGTTTTATTTGCCAGGGACCTCACATTCCCCATCACATCTGAGGAAAGAAATGGCTCATATTGTGCTCCTCTTAGATATTCTGCTTCTGCTCCTCACCTTTATATATGATGTGTCCTTTCAAAATATGTCAGATTTAGTCCCTCTGGGAAAAGTCACTCAATAGATCTAAAATGTAGATAATTCTGTTGGATACTCAAGATGAGAACTTAAAAAATTACTCTGAGCAGCAAGGAATAGCTTAGAAATATAGCAAATACATTTTTTTTTATAGAAAATTTCCAAATTAAAAAAATAAAAAAATAAATAGGAGGGCAAAGGCATGGGTTACTAGTATTGTACATCTGACCATTATACAATGCAATACTTTTTGAACTGAACAGAAATAGCTTATTACTTGTAATTTGTCTATCAAATATAAGTGAATATAATGGAATTTTAGGTTTCAGCTCATAACAAAACGGTGTTTAGAAATGAGGTGTTCAGGCATGATATGCAGCCTTAAGATGTTCCAGAAACATTCTGAGGGGGTGTATGTAAAACCTTCTTCTTCTCTGATTCTTTGGAAAATCCCTAGCTAACTATATATTGAAAGGGATGAGAAAATAAACAAGCATGCCCATATGTGAAAACAGCTGCACTGACTTTTCTTCTTCTTCTTTTTTTTTTAGAAAGGGAGGCGGGCTGCACAGTGATATTAGCTGTTGGTCCATGTGCTTCATTGCTGCTTTGTATAGTCCTGTTCACTCAACCATCAAAATGTTGATAAATCTAAACATACATTAAGATTCACTGACATGAACTTAAAAGAATATAGGAGGCCTCGTGCAATTTGTGATGTAAACTTAGCTCAGGAATTTCTTTGATGTCTTGTGTTCTCTCGGTTTTTGACCAAAAAACATAATAGAGTATTTTCTCAAAAACTCATCACGACTTATAGTTTTAACTGTTCAAGGAATGCATTCATGGCAATTGCTCTTTACACTCCACCAATGGGTGACTTCTTTTTGATATGGGATGTCTGTTACTTGTGGAACAGAACTGGAGCTCGGGTGTGTGATAGAGCATTACCAACCAGAAATTGTTGGAAACATTTCCACACAGCTTTGGCTCTGGAGAGAAAAAAAAAAACTTGTGGAGAGGGGAAGGGCTTTATTTTTCTCTGAAGTTGCCCGCAAAGAGGCGTCAGGCAGTGCTAAGAAAACTCGGTGGTGAGTCAGAGGGTCACCTCTTTCGAACTATGAGCTTCAAAAGGAGAGGTTGTCTCTTTTAGATATGTTTCCCTCCGACTGTCAAATTTTATTTGAACTTTTAAAATATACTGGCTTGGAGAGAAACCGCCAGGGTCAGAAAAATCTAATTTCATCAAATGTTGACAGGAAGGAACAGGAAGTAGAGGTAGCTAACTAGCATGTACCACACATCTCAGAAAAAGGGAGAGACTCCTCCTCTTTGATCTGGAGTAAAATAGTTACTTGATTCTGCTAAAAAATGCCATGTGTGCTTGGAAAATACATCATACCATCCCTTTAACGTCAAAGTTTTCTTTCATTCAGAAAAATCATCAGAAATGTTTCGGGCTGTTCTTTGTTAGATGAGCTCTCCACTTAATACTTATCAATAGCCCAGAACTTTGTCCACTGGTATCCAATCTGTGCAAAATCTTAAACCAGAACAACACTTTCTGTCAGGTCCTAATCAGTTTCTTCTTTTGGTGGCACAATTACCTGACAACATTTTCACAAACCACAACAGCAAAAATAACAATTCACAAATGAAAGAATAGAAAAAAACTCAACCACACAAACCCTTCTTATACTCAGTTATTTTTCTGTCTATATCTTTTGTGTATGTAAGGTTTTTGGAGTGCTGTTAGTTTTTTGTTTAGTTAAGATTTTGATGGCAGAATCTATGCTATGTGTATTTATGTACAAAGATAGAAATAAAGAATATCTTTCATTTCAGGGGGAAAAGGAGTAATAATGTATGGAGTAAAACAGATTCAGGAGCATATTGAAATTCCACCTGGAATTTTATATCAAGCTTAAACATTTCCACCTGCAGTGGAATGGCGTTATCAAGGTGGAAGGTTAGAAGGTGGATTGGGACATTAAGATAGCTTTTAACTCAGGTAAATGTAATTCAATGTACTGCTTGTTAATTCCCAGCAGCCTGACAAAGATGTGCAAAAAGCCTTTACTTTAAAATCAGAAAGCCTCACTTCAGGAAGACATCTTGTTTCTGTGTAATAAGATGAAAAATGATCATTTCTATTGGTCACTGTTTAATAAAATGGGAACGACAAGAGAACATGCCATGCGAGTAGAGCAAGATTTTGTTCTTCATTAGACAAGGTACAAGGCAATAATGTCTCAACTCAATTTGACAAATAAAATGTTTTAGACAGCTGAGACTGTGACATACAAATCTGGACAAGGTCCAAAGGTTGTCTTATCAGCATGAATATTGAGCAGGATAGTAATGGAGGCAAAAAACAGTAGGGAACTGCATCAAAAAGTGGCATATTTGGCTCACAAATCCTCCTTAACAACCATTAATTTTACCATTTCTATGCAATCTGATTCATGGACTTTCTAAAAATTATTTTTAGAGATAAAATAATCACTAAATCTTGTCCTACTTATTTTATTAGTTTAAGTGTTATATTTCTAAAGATTATTTTATTTTTACCAGAATGCAAGAAACATCTCTGACACGTAACAGTTTAGGATCCAACATTTTTGTCTGAGCTCTGTAATAAGCTTTCAGTGACTCTTTCAGATGAAGAAGTTCTATTAAATTGCTGCAGCCTAAAGTGAATTTATGAAAACCTCACACTATAGATGAGTTCCTCAACTGCTTTTCTTATCTATGTTTCAATCACTTCCCCTTGTTTAAGCCAGCAATTCACTCTCTCTAAAACCCAAAGATGAATCAAATACCCAGCCCTGCCTGTACAACCATGATGCTGACCTGAATTCCCCCTGCTGTGTTTTACATCCTCTTCTTCATTGTTCCTCTGTCACCACCACCCCACCCCTTAATTTCCTTTTTCCTTCTGTCTATCCCTCCAGCTGATCTTCTCCTGTAGGTGAACCGAACACACTCCATGTTCTGTAAGATTAGTGTTTCTTTTCAAGCTGTTCTTTACTAATTGCAACATTCACTGCTCTTCACCTGTTTATCAAGATCTCACTTTGTGAAAGCGCTTGCATGCAGGATGGGTGTTTCCAAGGTTACTGCAGAGGCTCTAAATAACTGTGACAGCTGTGGCTGGGGAATTTAGTCAAGCAAAACGGCATCACCTTAAATACAGAGCGCTGGTAAACAACAACCATTATGTCCCATTATTCTTAAAACTAACAAGCTGGTGTCATGATTCAGATTCTGATTCATGGCATGTGTGAGGAAAGCCATTAATCTTCTTTATGTTTTATGTGGTTCATAAACCAATCAGTCTCATCATTTTTCAAAATGATTCTGAAGGATGTATTTTTTACATTTTCATTGAGCGAACTCTGCAAACTTTGTCACCCAAGCTTTGGGGGATTTCTGCATGTTTCTCAGGACATGGATTAAAAAGATAATTCAATTAAGCACTGTAAGAAAAGTCAACAAGTTGGATGACTGGACCGCTACTCAAGCCAAGTTGATGATACAATTACTATTTTACTTGACAAATGTTACTAAGTACCAGTGGATGGCATGGGGGAAAACAAATCTTGCAGAAACTAGTACAACATAAACACTTATCAAAACCACATCTTCTGACAGAGTGATCAGTCTATCTTATGAATCAGTTGGACAATACCGTCACTGATTTTAAAGGTGAACTCACATTATTTTCTCTTCCCATTTATACTGGGACCCTGCAAAACGTGTGCTATGTGGGTGTCACTCACACGAAGGGCATTTTTTTGAACATTAAATCCTGTCATGTCAAACAAGCATGTGTCACTTTTGATTTGCTCCTGTCCTGAATAATGCCTGTGTATTGGTTTCTATGGGGTAGGTCCTATTATCTGAACCTGATATATTAGCTTTACTGTGATGTAACCATCTTGTTTAATTTTATTTTTTCATGTTCAATGATCAGTTTACTGTTTCAATATTCACTCTGAAAGAAAGACAGGTATATGATAGTGTAATGATGGTATAAAATATGTAAACCGCTTGGGAGCATTTGCTTCTACTGGAGCATTCATCAAAAGTTACTGGTCAACCAATCAGAAGTATGCTTGAGATAACATAAAACATATGTCATATCAGTCAATAAAACAAGAGTTTGAACTACACTTTAGTAAATGGGATTATGGGACAGTTCCATCCAAAAATGTTGGGACATTAAGGTATTTTTTTTCTTTGCTTTTAGTGTAGACTGTCAACATTTGGATTTGACATACAAATTATATTTGACAAGAGATTATCACTCAGATCCCCTTAAGCATTTACATGTGAAACTGAAAACTCTTGAGATACCATTAATTGTAATAGAACACCAACTTTTTACATGTTTTATTTTTCTTCTTTTAATAAAGGTGTTTTCATTAGAACGGAAAAACATAAAATAGATCAACATAAATTATTAATTCATATCCAGCTGAAAATACTTGCAGAAACGGAATCTAGTTTGTGACTCAAAAACATTTGTAATATTTCCTTATGAAGCTTTTCTGTTCATTTTGCAGCTGCCATCATGCTTACTGTACATCCTCAATGAAAATTTATGAGTCCCAGAACACACTATGCTAGCCCAACCCATGACATTCCTCCACTATTCACATCCATCTTGTATGTTTGGGATCATGAGCAGATCCCTTGTTTTTAAAAATTGCTGTCTGTCTCTTAGGTATTCCTCGTTTTAGTCCGTAAAACGTGGACACAGAATTTTTGAGGCTCATCTTTGTACTTTTTGGAAAATTTCAGTCTGACCTTCCAATTTCTTTTATTTTTTCTTGTTTGTTTTTTATTTGTTAATTGGTGGTTTGCACCTTCTAGCCCTGTACTTTTTGTCCTTCTCTCTGAAGTTTGTTGTTGATATCAGCTGTTTTATGTCTTTTCTTCAAAGGACTCACTATGTTTCTGTGGTCAACTGCGAATGTTTTAATTTGGTTTTCAGCCATCGGATGTTGCTTAGTACCTCAGCTGTTTCTTTCTTCTTTATTCCATTGTACATGCTATGACCAATGTTTCTGCAATGGCTCTTATGGACTTCCCTTTTGTTTAGCCTCAGAATTGCTTGTTTTCGACCTACAGACAGCTGTGGGGTTTTTATGTTGCTTACAGCTCTAATTTAAATGCAGTCTGCAGGCAAAACCAAACTCATTGCAGATATTCAATGTTTTATTGGAATAGTAATTGTAACAGTTATAACACCTAGGCAATAAAATGAGTACTTGTGCTCCCCTAAAAATAAATATACTGAACGTTTTCAGACTTTTAAAGGCTGTTGTATGATAACTTTTCAGGAAAAGCCCCAAAACAGTCACTTCTAACAGTGCTACAAATCTGTGACTGCTCCATACCTCCTGACTGAGAAAGTGCAGGCTATGGATTGTAATCTCCTCAGTAGTGTTTCTGCGGCCATCTGTGTCGCAGTGTTAGTGTGTGTGTGAAGCGGCCTGTGTGACGTCTGTTTGGTGCCCGTGCGGGCTGGTGCTGCATTCATCTTTCAGTCACCCAAAAGCAGATGTCACCAGGACAACGGGGAGCGGCAGATTGTGGTAGCGACTACGCGGTGGCAGGTTGAAGGTGTCTCCGCCCCACTGGGCCCACCAGATGGAAGCTGAGGTCATTATCTGCTGTTCAGTTTATCTCCTTACTGCCTTGCCGCGCGTCTCTCACTGTGGCGATGTACTGTAAAGAGTCTTCAGGTCAGTTACTGTGTGATCGTCATTAAATGTAAACATATCATTAGGAGTTTGACGTCATTAGGCAGCTTATGCTGTTTGTCCTCCTGGTGATCTAAGCTCATTATCTCTGTCTTCCCTGTGGATTGTCATAAATATTTTCTTACCAAGTCATAGGCATACAAATTTGATGGAAATATGAAGACAATTATGCGCAAAAAAAGCTCTCCAACAAGCACAACTGTTACATGACCCCAATTATAGAGTGCTACCACTTTATTATAAGGAGCAAAACTAAACCACAAACAATGATGTGTTGCCAAACAGGACATATAAACCAAGTCATCAACTACAAACAGAAAGTAGGGCAACCTGGAAAAGAGCAGCCCTCCATAGCAAGCAGCAATTTCTAGTTTGTTATGCTGCTAGAATCCTATAATAAGCAGCGAGGACATAGGCAGATCTAAGTTTTATGTGCTTTGGTTCATATGTTGTTTGTTTGGCATTCTGCAGACAGCAGTCTGTAATGCTGAGTTTTCCTGTCCACTGCAGCATTAACAGACTGTCTCTCAAGTCAGGAGTGTCAGCAATTATGCCTCAAACTGCCACAGGCTGCAGCATATTGAGCAAATATCACTTCCTGTGTACCGAAAGCTCCTGCTGATTTGCAGCTTTCTGTTGTGTTTCTCTCTTCTAAATATGAAACAGAGCCACTCCAGATGTGTTATGTTGGGCATGCTTAAGGTCACTGAGTGTTTCCTATGTGCCAGCGGCATAATGTTTGCAGCTCTGGTGCAACTCCAAATGTGCCAGGTTACTCCTGTTTGTTTGCTCTCATGGTCAAAGTGGCTTAGCAGCATTGTGCTGTAACTGTTTAACTGGATACAGGCAGCTTCTCCCGCAACTCAGTGAGTGCCAGTTGTTTACAGCCAGTGTGAACATGTGGCTCACAGACGTGCTGAAAACCAACTCACTGAGCCGTTGCTGGCGGCTAACGAAGAGCTTTGCTTTAAAGACCTACTTAAAAAATTAAAGATGACACTTTAGTTGCTTGGTTTAGTGAAGACTTCCTTTGGAAATATTTTAATTTGCAGCAGTTTTGCTGATCTTTTCCATTTTATTCATTATTGCATTACTTGTTTACTACATTCATTTGATTTAGTAAATATCAAATGGATTTGATGCAGTATATATCAAATAATGACTAAGATTCAAAAGTTCAAAGTTTTTCAGACCTTTCAGTCTTAGTCATTACATACATAAAAACAATGACCTACCAATAAAAACAAAGTATTTTTGGTTTACAACAAAGGGCCTAATGATATCCACAAATGTCATTATGAAATAAACAAATCTTGTCTCTGCAAATGATCATCCTGCATGTTTTTACATGATAATTAGATGCACATAGTTTTTTCTCAGTATCTGAACCAATTGTATACGGACTGTATATCAGTGTTTAAACCTCTCTTTCATTCATTGCATGTAGCACTGACCTGAAGACACTTTTTGGTCCGTAAAACATGCTGTAGTGGAGAAACTAACTGCAGACTGTATGTGTACTGGGACTAAATGCCCAGGAATGGCACATTTTCATGGAGTCTATCTGAATACCGCCAGAATTTGTGGTTTTAATGTCATTTTTGGCAACCAATCAGCATTGGAGACACTTACAATTACAAGTTACTTAATTCAAGATGTAACAAAAAAGTACCAAGTTAAATTTTGTGGACAAATTAGTGCAACCAATCATGTAACAGTAATGTAACTAAATTCATGTGCTGCCTGGTGATGGGAAGAGTTGCAAAGACAGGACAATTTCGTTTTTTTAATAATGGAAATAATTAATTTTATCCTTTTAATAGTCACTGGTAGAATGCTAATTATTTTTATGAAACTCCAATAAGATATTTTTTGCAGAAAATATTCCACTTTGCTATTTTTATTGATTTCTTTGCCACTAAAATCAAAATTCTATCCAGCTGTTGCTGTCTGTATTTTCTTTGACTCTTATCTTTTCATTTTATGTTTTTGGCTGTAACTAAATCAGAATCTCATTTATCTTGGGGAAAAAAAAACAAAACAGAAAAAGAACTGCATTGTATACATTCCAAAATTGCAAATGCAGAAAATATAATTTCAGAAAATATAATTTCATACAAAAAATTCCACCTTCAACCTATTAGTGCTCGTAATAGGAACACAATTTGCATACTTGTATGCATACAGTAGATAAGCACAGTGTGTTTTCTGTGGTTCATTGCTGTTATAATCATTAAAGTAAAACCTGTTTATATTCCTTTTGAGAATTTTCAACTTGTTCACATTCCCAATGACTACAGTATTAAAGTTAAGTGAAGTTTATATTCTTTATATTGCTCTCATATTACTCCTTAAACAGTATCCTGATGGCTTTAATGTTTATGTGCTTCTTGCTACTGCCCACACAGTGACTTCTCATATCACCCATAAATAATTCTATTAGGATGAAGATGGCTCAGTGCCCAGACGGAAACTCAGTGATTAACATAATTCCCGACTATGAGGCACACTTCTCTGCTACGAAGCCGCCTGGGTGCACCTTCACTCCCCCCTCCAGCGCTACATCCATTTTTGTCCCCTATAGCATTTTAGTGAGTGATAGAGGGGCTTTGGAGCTCTGGGTCTTCCATTTACATGTCAAAACCTCCCCAGGCCCTGGATGTAAAGGACCCAATTTAGAATGACAAAGCTCAGTCAGAGACAGCTGATCCACAAAGCAGGGCTGGTTAAGTTCTTCCTCTCAGTCACCAGCTGCTCCACTCACCAATACCACCTCTATTCAGCAAGCAGACAGGGAAATCCTGCCATGTGCATTTGCATGTAGACTTTGAGAAATAGAGAATTATGTATATTTCTACGGTTTTTGCTTCATAACAAAACTGCTACATGTACAATGCAGTGAAAAAAGCTTGCTCTTTGCTTTTCCAAACAAATTTTAATGTTTGACAATAATAACCTGAGTTGAAACATAGCATGAATGACTTGATTAAGGTTAAACTACATCATTTTTACATGATTTAAGGCCATACTTTGACTTTGAGATCCCTCATTTTGTTTTGTTTTTGAGCCATTCAGAGATAGACTTGCTCGTGTGCTTTTGATCACTCTCTTGCTCCATAATCCAGATGCAATTGAGCTCAAGGTCAAAAAATATCCAGACATCCTCCTTTAGGATCTTTGGATGGAGACACTAATTTCCTCTACTCTCACTTAAGGCAAGTCATGTAGATCCTAAAGTGGTGGACAAGTTCATCACACAACCATCTTCATTTCTGACTGTTGGTAAGATGTTCCTTGCTGTGTAACAGGACACACACTCTTTAATTATCTCCTGGTTGAGTTGTTGATGTGCTCATGGAGTAACTTTCTTAGGTTGGCCACTCTTAGGAAGGTTCATCACTGTGTAATACTTTCCTCATTTAATCTAACAGTGATTTTTTTGAGTGTCCATTGAGGTGGTTTTAAAACAGTTTCCAGATTGACAGATGGTTTTATTTCTCATCAGGGCTTCAGTTTTGCTGGATAAAGACATGATAAATGAGATTTTAAAGCCTACTTCAAGATGTCAGACACCTGCAAGCGGAGAATATTTGTCTGCAGTATTGTCTTTTGAACAGCCTTCAATTCTTTAGAACTTGGCGTCTCAAAACGAAACAAGTTTTTTGGGTTTCCTCTTCTCTTTTAAGGTAAAAATAGGTCATGCAAATAACCTCTCAGTTCCTGTGCCTTTGTGTGGTTGTTGAGTTAGCAGATTTAAATTCCAGTGGTAAAAATCCTTAGGTTTCAAGATATATATACAGTATATATATATATATATATATATATATATATATATATGTTTGTTTTTTTTGTTTTTTTACCTATTTGTATAAAGCACATAGATCATCAGATATACTCACCAGTCACTGCTTTATAAGTTGATGTGGGTGCAGCATCTACAGCAGCATTTTATCCCTGAGCTTCTTTATTTCAGTGTCTGACATAAAGAGACACAGGGATCTGAACTGGAAATACAGGATACTGGCTGGAACTTGTAGGTCACACCCTGCATGTTTTGCCTAAAATGTTTCTCATTATCTAAAGGAAAAACATTGCCCTTTCCCTCAATACATCCTTCAGATCTCTACCTCATGACCTTAATCTACAGTGTAAGAACCACTGGAGCAAAAAACAAAACAAAAACCCCAGATCTAAATAGTTATAACAGTTGAAAGAGGAGACAACTCCAGAACAGGCCCAGATGGTAAGGTATCACTTGCTCCTACTGCTCCGAGGAACATATTACATAAGTAGATTTACAACAGCAAAAAAAGGGACATGTTTCATTAGCGTCACTTGTGCCAGATCTATATTTGGAGCATGAGCCCACAGAAAGAGACAGGGATGAAAATAGCCTTTAATAACCCAGATTGGGAGCTTCAATCCACTCCCTCCCCTTCTCTCCCTGCCACCAGTACAGTGACAGACAGCACGCTCTGCAGAGAACTTCTCAGTTCATCCAATCACAGCGCTCCACCGGAGTGGGCAGGAAGGAGGAGAGTGTGGGAAAAATGGAATGGGGTTAAAAAGATGGGCAAAAAAATGGCCACAAAAATGAAAGTAGCGCACGTGTGTGGCTTTAGAGGACATCCAGAAAAAAGAAAAAATCAAAGAAAGAGCTGAGTAAGTCAAGTGCCTGAGGCTGTCCACATACCAAACATGGGAGAATGAAAAACAGATTCACCTTAGGCATCTGTAAATGTACTCATATTGCTGCATATAATCTTATTTATATGCAGCATAAAAATCTGTTTTCCTATTTTATGTGTTGTCTTATAAGATAGTCAGAAGGTTATAATATCCTTGAACAATTAATCAATGCTAATAATTCAGTTAAAAAATTAAAAATCCAACCTTATATGCATTATTTGTATTATATATTGTAGTTGTTTATGTTAAAATGAATAATTATGGTTGCATCTAATTAAAAGCCCTAATTCAATTTCTTTGAGAATTCAAATGTAATACAAAATCAATAAAAAATATTTTAACACAGTCTGCACAGACATGGGAAAAACTACTGACTCAACAGCTGTGCATCAGACAGTCACTGACACCCTCTATTGGTGCGGGTGACTGTGCTAGAGTTGTTTAAGGGTTCTGTGTGAAGTTTCCACAGTCAGTGATGATTTGGGGGAATGTCATCTACTGATGTGAGTCAACTGTTTTTCAAGTCCAAAGTCACTGCATCCTCCTACGGGGAAATTTTAAATCACGTCATGCTTCCCTCTGCTATAGCAAATATTAAAGAGGCACTGACTTCATTTTCAGTGTGACTTGACACATGCCCTAAGCACTATTACCGCCAAAAGCACTATTACCCGATTTAATTACTATGGTGTAATTGTACTTGATTTCCTGGCAAATTAACCTGACCTCAACTTCATAGAGAATATATGGCGTATTGTCAAGTGGGTGGTGAAAGACAGAAGATCATTGCATAAAAATTGAAGAATGCTGTTTAAACCACATATGTGTGTTTTTCTGAATCTTCAGCTGAGGCAACGGCTCCAGGCCCACCCCACTGATGCAGTAATTTATGCCAAAAAAAAGCTCGAAGTCCTGAGTGCATACTGTAGAATACATACATTCTTTTTAGTAGAATGACATCTATAATCTTCTGTAATACTCCCGATGTATGATAAGCTGTATTTATGGTTTTCATCAGTTTGAATCCAAAATTAGCAAAAAAATAATAGAAATAAATTACTAATATCACTCTGAATTGATAGAGATTTATTGCACCATAATTTTGAAAATTTCCAATTTATGGCAAACTGCCTGTATGAACTTGTCCGAACTGGTTTCATTTTATTTGAGATGTCAGAGGTGGGTCTATTGAGAGCTAAACATTCAAATCTGCTCATCATGTATGTATTTATGTTGGTCTACATGTGCAGAGGGTGAGGGGTGTTTGGTGAAACCCAATCTCCTCACATTGTGATGCCCATCACCCCCAGAGAGAAAGCAAGAAACAACAGGCCCATCTGTCCTTAACAATGGATCTGCCCCATAGCAGGCGAAACTCAAAAGACTTCATTCAGTCCCCAGGTTCTCTTGGTGATGGTTCGAGGAAAACTAGCCATGACATGCTTACATTCACAGCAGACATGTCTGTCTCTGGTTTGGACAAGCTCAGATTTAATATCATTCATGCATCAAGATGCACATATGTTTTCCACAGTGGTGTTGCCTTTACAATGCTGTAAAAAGGTAGCTATTATCTCTTATATTCTGTTCTTTTTCCTTTTTTGTCACATTTAAATGTTTTATTTCATAATCATTAAACACATTTTAGTATTAGATTCCATCTCATGTTAGACCAAAAGAAATCCCTTCACATTGATGATCTCCAAGACTGTGAGGAAATGTTTTGTGGACTGATGAGCCAAACGCAGGACATTTACCGTATTTACAGAGCCATAAAATCTGCTTTTTTCTGAAAGAGAATCTTGGATGTTAGAGTTATTGAGCAGGGCAATGACCCAAAAAACACCAGCAAGTAAAAAATAAATTGTTCTTTGATCAAAGTCCAGGCCTAAATCCAGATGTCATGTCATGGCATGACCTTAAAGAAATTGTTCTTTAATGATTTTTAGTTGGTGTGGTCTTGTTTTCACTATGTTTGGGTTTAGATAACTTCGGACTTCTTTGTTATGTTTTTGAAAGTTCTTGCCATACTCAGGTAGTTTCTCTGTGTTTATGATACATCTATGAAATCTCATCCCTGACACTGCAACGGCACCACAATCCACTGACTGTTTTAAAGAAGGCCTTAAGACATTTCTTTTAAGCAAAATTTTTGTTTCATTTTCTTAGATATTGGTTTTAATCTCTTTTTATTTATTAATTTTTGTAATTATTTTTATCTATTGTTTTTGCCCTTTGAGGTCTAAAGCTATAAAGGGAATTATAAATAAAACCTATTATAATTATATTTATTGTTATTGTTAGAAAAAACATTACCATACAGTTAATTCCTTTCTTTTTAGCTTCTTAGTTATTTATTGTGTTCTTCACTCTCTGCATTTTGGCTTGTTCTCTTATTGATAGCGTTAGCCTTTTCTCCTTAGTTTGCAGTTCTTTTTGTTTCTAGTTTAGCTCCCTCTGTGTTAATTAGTCTCCTTCCCTCAGCCTTCCAGTTTGCTCTCTGCCTCAGCTATTCCACAGTCCCTTGGTCAACTCACCTATACCTAATTTCATTTACCATACTTTCCACATTGTAAAAGCTCACTGGTTTTAGTTGTCCTTTACTGGTTCTTCCCTATACCCACCTGTGCTCCTTGTCCTGCTCAGGTGGACAAGGTGCTCCATCTGAGCTGCTCCAAAAAGAGTCCCAAAACGGAACTTTTTTTGGGACAGAGTTCCTGTCCCAAAAGACAGAAACTCTGGTCTTTTTGTCACAATCAGTCCCTGTGCTTGGGTTCTCTTCTAATGACTGACACAACACATCTGTTCGCAAAAGCCTCCAATGTGGCAAAAGCCACATTGGAGGCTTATAAGCCTCCAATTTAAGCTTATATAAATAACCAGAAATTTTATATTTCTGGTTATTTTTGACAGAAAAAAAATGATTTGAAATACTTAAGTGAGACTGAAAAACAAAAAGGTTGAATACTTTTTCACAGCACTGTATGTTTCAGTTTCAATAACCTTAGCCTGCCTCTTTGTTCATGAGATATGTTGAGCTACATGGTCCCTAGTAAACAATATACTGATACATTTTCTCTCATACTGCCTTTTTCCCGGCCTGCTTTATCTGCACTCACCCAGTTAATTATTTATTTTTCTCTTAGATTTCTTAGAATACATTCCTGAGACTCTGCCTGGAACCACAACTGGGGGTCACAACATTTCCAAATGACATTTCACTTTATTTCTGTTGGAGGCAGGTCTGTGCTCACAAACAAGAATACAAATACAAATGTTTTCTTTTTCTTTCAACCTTTAACGTCTTTTCCGCTTCTGGGGGATCGTGCCCTTGTCATTGCACTCACAGGACAAGTCAGTGGGAATACAAACAGTTTACCAGAAACAAAAAAAATAGATCTAGATTCTCAAATGATAAGGTTTGCTTGTTGAATCAAGCACCAAAATTAGCCATTTCCACCATCCAGAGTTGATTGGTGTAAAGATGGTCATAAACTTCATATTGAACATAGTAAAAAAGATAAAAAATGTGTAATTTAGAAATGCTTCATGTCTATGGTAACACTATTCTGGTATAGGAAGATATCATAAGCAGGGGTACTGTCTAACATGCGCCCAAAATAAAGAAAATAAAAATAAAAGTATGTGAAAACTTTGCTCGAATGTAAATAGTACTTTTTCTCAGTTTTTGTCTCATAAAGATGTAATGCATTGGTCCGTGCGCCCAAGCGCATGAAATGCATCTATGGGGTAATTTCCTTTTCACTAAAAGAAGAAAACAGGGTTGGATCAGCAGATTAACTCAAACCTGCTGATTAAAAATAATCAAAAGGTTTGATTATTTTTAAGGTGATCGAGGTGTGTATGCAATCACTCATGTATAAGTAGCTGCGCAAAGGTGTGCCGCGAAAAGGTGTGCCGCGTAATTGTGGAACGCTTTGGCTCTGATGGAGAACATCGCCAATGGAAGGATTCAGAGGGAGCGTTTGTTCAGAGATCATATTGATCTGTTGGGAAATGTTGATGATGGTTTATAAGCATTGAGACCATTATGTGTCCTCAAAACACCGTTTAAGTAAAATATAAAATTATTATTATTATAAATACTTATACTGCTTGGAACAAGGACTTTGCCATGGCTATCCCCAGAGGGAAGGGCCGTAAAGTGGGGGTGGCAATGGCCCCTTTGCACTCCCTATTCCAGCGCCTGTGGTCAAAATTCTCTTTCAGTCATCTGTTCACCTGGATTTTGACTGCAGTTTTTGTTAAACTTGCTCTCAGATGTTTTAGCCCATCCACCAGTGTCAATGTGTCTAAACTAATTCACACTTGTTCCAGATTGAAAGTTAAACAGAAGCCTCATTAAGTCAATGTAGGGAGGTTATCTTTGTGACAAAATAGGGAGGTTGCTTTGCTAGGAAGTTAATATAACACAGTGTCAGAAGGATGACAGCAGAGTGCCAAGTGACCTGCTTTGCATACACTAGATTGGAGTGGATTTGGCTGGATTGTCTTTCTTTGCAGTGAAGACAATTTTGCATTTAATAGTAAACAACCAATGCACATTGAAAAGGATACATGTCTGTGCTTTCAATCCACAAGCCATACATTTTATTTAAGCTTTTTTAATGTATTTCATCTTACTGGAGTAAGAAGGACTTTTTCGGTACCATTTCTTCAAATTGTGTTACAGGTGCAGGTAGTAGTATTTGGGTCAAATTTAGCAGTAGCTGCAAAGTTGATTGATGATTGATTACTTATGTTATTTCAGGAGAGTTTGTGAGGAGGAGAGGCATGGTCAGATGGATTTCAGTAAAGTAAGGTGAGAGTTTTGGAAGGAAGAGGGAAACATCTCACTGTGAGGGGATGAGTCTCTGACTTCAGTAGGATGACTGCTCCTCCTAAGGTGCAGGTGGTAAGTGTGGCACTTGTGCAGTGAAATCTGTAAAACACAGTCAGTAGATCCATTCACTGAGCACCAAAAAATCAGGCTTGTGAAAAATCAATGTTATAGGAATCATAACAACATATCAAAGTATACAAGTATATAATGTCTCAGTTTTAATTTTGGTAGACATATGTCATATGTCAGATGACTACATCTGCATCTTAAAGTCTGGTTTACATCATACATAGAATAAAAGACAGTTTAGACTTTAAGACAAACTACCCAACATTGTTTAAATTGGGAAAATGTGGAAAACCTCTAACCAAGCATGCAATGGAAGAACTTGTTTGCTCTCAATGTTCATCGGATGCGTTTCTCTGATGATTACCCCCTACGTCTTTCAGTTTATGTTTTGCAGTCGCTGCTGATTGTTAGTGTGATTGTGCAGCATGTTTGCATAAGTGCACAGACTTTGAGTAAATACATTAGGGAGATAGACGTGTGGGTGTGACAAAGAAAACAACAGGCCATGTGACAGTGTTTTGTGTAGGTGACGGTCTCAGAAGTATTGCAGGTCTTTATTCCACGCAGCACAAACACAGCCAGCTCTCCATAGGAGGAAAAAGCACCAGTCATTCAGGTTCAGGGCTTAAGCCAAGACTTTCCCCTCCCCCATTCCTAAGATGATCCCAGCACACACGTGGACACGCCTACACGTTGTGCTTGCTCAAAGCAATACAGGGGTAGGCTTCCATCTTCACACACACATGCACACCCAAATTGTGCAGTGGGTCGGCCTCTCCCCCTTTACACACTCAATTGTCTTCAGTGCCCTCCCTGTGTTTATTCACAGCGACCCCAGTGCTGATACAATCTCTTTCTATCTCAATTACATCAGCCAACTCCCCATCTTTCTCAGCAAGAACTATTTTTCCTCTTCCACTTCCACTTGTGCACTGCTGGATGTTCAACTTTAAGGATATGTAATAACACAGTTCTATTCATTCAATATAGCATAATAATAAAATTACACAATGTTTTGCTAAGCTTCATTTGTACAGTTCAGAAGTTAAACTAAATTAATACAAAACAACGGTTGTTTAGAACAAAAGAATTACAATAACACGCTCCATGGGAAATGATTAGGTGCTTACAGTCAGTTGCATCACCAAAATAATAACCTAAGCTCATCACATGATAGAAAGCTTCGCAACGCATAGCCTGATGTAATTTATCATACAACAATCCAAATCAAACAGACCTTGTTAAGTGGGATTTATCACTTGTGTCCCCCGTTTCATGTTGATTCTGTATTTACATGTTTAGGATTTTTATTCAGAACTAATTTCACACTTATTTGTAGCCTTCTGATGTGCAATATTTTGTTATGAATTGAGAATAAATAGAGATAGAAGGTGATGAAGGACTTGGTTCTTATGGTGCTTAGATCCCATTAAACAGGACAGTAAAATGTGTCATTTTTTTCTTTGTTTGGAAGGTGTTTACTTGCGTTTCTGGTTCAAATAGTACCAAACTAATATACCTTTTCAAATTTTGTCTAGTAACAGCCAAAAATGTGTATGTATTTTAATAGGATTTGATAGGAGAGACCAACACTGAATGGTGTATTAATGGTAAACACACCATGCCCAAAAACAATCATGACAACATGACATCAGAAAATTAATGTCAGTATTAATTTTCTGACATTCACTGCTTTTTGTATGTTTTCATATTTTGCATAACCAGAATTATTTTATGAATCACATCTAGGCAGAACACCCTCCACATGTTTGGGGACTTTTTATTTCTTTTGTGAACACCTTTCTTTTGCCACTCTTCTCTAAGTGATAGATTGATGCAAAGCACAACTAATACCTGAGCTTTGGATCTCAGTAGCTCCCTTACAGTTAGCATGAGCTAGAGTTTCAATGTTTTTGGATGATGGGTTGAATACTGCTCCATGTTCAAACCTTGGAATTTCTTTGATAAAAGAACTCTGCCTTAAATCTCTTCATAACTTTATCCTTGGCCTGTCTTCTGGTTTCATCGGTCTGCGTGATGCATTTATGCTCAAGCTAATTTACACAGGTGGACTTGATTTACTGATTGTGACCTCTAAAAGCAATTTAATTAGTTGAGTAGAAGCATCAGAGTGAAAGAGACTTAGAACAAGTGGATGACACACTTTTCATATTCTTATTAGAATTTAGAAAACTGTAAACTATGCAATATTTTGCTTCCAATTCCCAATTGAATGCTGCATTCTTTAGATAAAATCTCATAAAATACATAGGATTGGTTTCGATATAATTGTCAAAAAAAGTGATAAAACAGCAAGTGGCATTAATATTTTTGCTAGACACAAGACATTCTAAATCTATCATGCTTAACACAGCAAGAGCAAAGAGACCAAGATGCCAGCAAAGTGGTTTAAAAGATTTATTGTAAAGGGTTGCAGAAGGGAAGAATCAGTGAACTCAGCATAATGGGTCCTGCTCGGTGGAGCTGTTAGGTTAGTGTCGTGAAAGGTTTGAATTTCTGGTAATGATATTGATTATTGGTCTTGTACTTAGTTGAATGTGAGAAATTGGAGAAGTACTATGGATCCCTGAGCTCTCAAGAAAAGAGCGTTGGATTAACTTCTAATTCATAGCAGATAAATGGAAGAGGGCACACAGACAAGTGAAGCTTGTGTTTGGAAAATGATGAACCAAAATAGAAACTTTGTTGCATCATATGCCCTGCGATAACCTAAAATGATAATTGAAGTCGACTCACCAATGTTACACCTCTGGGAAACAACCAAACACATGACAATCTGGCCAAGTGCCGGCCCTCTTATCCTCAACCAGTCATTAGCAGAACACAGTAAACAGGAAGAAGAGAGGGAGAGACCAACAACCAAATTCCCTGGAATCATGACAAAATCACGGTAGCATAAGAAAAGCATACTCACACAGTACATTAACCACCACTGCAGCTTTACTTATGCTATGTGCAGAAGTAAAAAGGTGAAGAAGAGCATTTTTTAAGAATAACTATATCACAGATACAGAGTAAAGAAAGGTACCAAACATGTAATTTGCATAGATGATTATTGACACTTAAATTATAAGTAGAGGCTTTCTTGACATTAATTACATTTACAAATGATTTGGCTTGCTGATTGAAGGATATTATCATATTACTCAAACCACTCCACTGTAACCATCTTGTATAGTTTTTCATCAAACTTTATTTATGCAGTAAAATAGCTTGATGATCCTCACTGATTGCTTGCCTGGTGTTTTTCAATCAGGGTTTTTTTTTACTCTCTTTTCATTCTGGTCAGTTTCTTTTGGACACCACTTCATTTTTCTCAAATTGTTTTTTTTTATTTTGTGAGCTAAACTCTCCATTCTTTTCCAAAAATGTATTATGAATAAATGTTCCAGCGATAATAAAAGCTGCTGCCAGCTGTTGACTAACCTCTACTGCTACAGCATAATTTTTATGCACAAATAATTACTGAATTGGGGTATTTGGAAATCATTCTTTATACCATATAATGCAAACAGGTCCGTTCAATTTACGCAGACAGGAGACAGGCTTATTTGTTTGCTTTTAGGTTTTGCTATTTGTGTGTTTCCCCCTGTTTCCTGAATATACTGTATAATTGTGCCTAACTGTTCAAAGTTCTGAACATACACACGAGGAAAACTGAAAGTGTTACACTTATTAAATCTAGTGGCCATACACTTCCTGTGACAGACAATAACAGGAAGTGGTTAACGAAGGTTTACACATCATCCTCTACACTGAAAATGTTTTACAGATACTTCTGCAGCAGCAGAGCTTTTTCAGTGTCAAACATCACAAGGTCACTACTACAGGATGCTCCAAACAAAAAACAGATCTCAAAATCAGGATACAAGTAGAACAAGGTTATGACTCCCTCTTGATCAGTTCATGTGACTAAGCACTGCAAAAGCACATTCTGTTTTAGACTCTGTTGGTTTAGTCAGACAGATCTTTGCTGAGTTCAACCAGTAAGAACACATATCACATATGTTTGACGTGTATTATTAGTTATACATGAATCTAGAAACTTGGTTAGACAACAAGGTTACTGCAAGTGAACACAGATTTGACTAAATATTGTACTGGTTTTGAATGACACAGTTACATACTAGTCATTATGCCCTTTTATGATTTAGAATCAGGTTTGTCTCCAAATTGTTGCCTCTGCAAAGGCAACAATTGAATACTTTATGCAAACATAAAACAACAGTCACACAATAAACATACTCAATTCTATATAAAAAATGGAACATATGGATGTACAAACATACATGAGGAAAGAAAATATGTGTTGTGATATCTGTGGATATTATATCTAAAATGGCAAGAACAAATTAACAGAGATTACAATTGAACAAAACAATAGGATTCATTCAAAATACATGATTTAGTGGGACTTATAAGAGGGAGGCTTAACAAAAATTGAGTAACATCATTATGTTGCAACAACCTTCTGCTCAAGTTCATAATAAGATTCATTGTAGAGGATGGAAAATGATTTGTGATTTTATTTTTGACTTGTTGCAGTTTACCTTTCAGAGCTACAAAATGTTTTAGCAGAGAGCAACGTCAGGACTGTTCATTGATACAGAGATGAAGAACATCAGGAGTTACAGTTGGCATTTTACGTAAGCTGGTATTTGTTTAGAAACTAGGGTTAGTCCTGGTTATCTGGACTGTAAGGACTGCACAGTATTGAAAGCTAGTTTTGGATAGGTACTAACCGCTTCATTAAACATGGATTACATTGTTAGCTGACACCATTATCTCTGTCAGCAGCTGTCATTCAGTTACATTTGAAGTTGCCGGTCTTTAGGCACATTTAGAAATAAATGGGAGGGCTCACCCAATTCACAAACTTTATTTCATAATGTAAGACATTATTATAGTGTTTAGTCTTAACATTAAAAGGAGGCTTGCAGAGAAGGAAATTTTTATCTTTGGTGGAGAGTGATAGAGAGTCAGACTGTTTTATTTGAGTATTTTATTTGTTTGATTTTGGTCATTTGGAGAACGTCATATGCCACACTTGATTTTAAATCCTTTCTAAACATATTTAGAATCAATTTCCACACCCTGGCTAAATGTTTATGCTCTTTGAGCCCATTTAAACTCTCTGAATGCAACACAATTTTACAAGATGCCAGGAAAAGTGTATTAAAACCCATACCTAATTAGCATTCACATGTGCAACTGCCAGCAAAGCGATGCAACTTTTTTCTCTCACTCATTCTGTAATTAATGTTCTTCGGGGGATGTGTAAATATAGTTGCTCGGTCTTTTAGCCAATTATGCAGAACAAAGACGGCGGATGTCAGCAGAATCCTCGCCGCTCTGGGAGCTCCCAGCCCAACCAGAACTGACCTTCAGGCTTTCACTTCTTTGCTGCTCCTTATCAGCCCATATTACTTTGTTATTGTCATCCAGGCAGCACAGCAGTATTCCAAGGACAGTTCAGGGTGTGAATTATGCCAGAGACTTAAGTTTATTTTTCCAGCATAATTACCTTACCAAATGAAGTCTGTGACCTACCACATCAGTTTGTGTCTGAGTATAATTGGCACAATTTCTCACCCTGCTAAGGTTATAAAAGATAAGAAATAAAAAATAATATATATATATGGTCTAAATAAGAACCAGACTTATGTGTCAAATACTATAAACGTAACACTATCAATTTAAGAAATCTACTTTGCTCAAGAGTGAACAAGAGAGTCAGGCTAGATTTCATGCAATAGTCAACAAATACAATCTCTATTCCATTTTGTATCTCTCTTTCTGAACACATTTCATTTTTGTCAAAATCTTTTTCAAAACATTTTAATGATTTATAATAAATTTCAGCAGTGAATCTTTACTTCACTCAGCATTTTTGGGTAATGCAGTTGTTTATGTAGCTATTTTGTCGCACGCTGTCTTATAAGCCAGATAAGTATGATTTAGCATGATGCACACATTCAGTTATTATGTGCTATGGTGTTTTCTTATAGTGCAGCCTAGTTTTCCCTGCTTTGTCATTTGCTTAGCTATTTTCATAAAAAGAAAAGGATCTGTTTCATATTAGCCAGAGACCCAACACAACTCTTTTCAGTAAAAATATTTTGAAGAAATTATTTTACTATATTCTATATTTCTATGAAGAATTGCAGATGCAGAGTAAGGGAAACAGGGAAAGTATGAGTCAGATTGTCCATGTAAACAGATGTCTTATTATCACCAGTTGGATTTATAATTGCTGTTTGTGAATGCAGTCGTAAGTCATCCATTGACCCACATTCATGACGCAAAGAGGAAGATAATCAGACATCTTGATAGCGTTGATAGTAAATCAAGTGCTTATTTGACTTTTATTCATGCGAAAGCTTATTGTGTTTGTAAATTTTGCCTTGAGCTGACAATTATGTCTATGACTTTTGGAATATACTTTAGTATACCACAAAGCAGCTTCTTCTAGCATAACACTCTTAAGACCGCTGAGTTAAAATAATCCAATTTTGGTGATTGTGCTGACTAAGTCCTTGGTGAAATGTTGACAGATCCAGCCCTGGGTTGAGATATGAGTTAGAGTGAAGACACTGACTTAGGTTTTCTATCCAAAAAGTGGATTAAAGTGACTAATTTCTAAAGTTAAGGATGCCAAAGAGTGAACTGAAAATAACCCCTAACTTGAATTGCTAAACATGTGCTATTTGGTTCAAAATGAATGATTGTTTTACTTTAATCTTGCCATTTTCCTTAACTTGTTTATCTTTACAGGTCACTGCTGCCTATCTTTAATGGTCACTGAATGACAAACTGGCTACACCTCGTTCATCTTCAGTCGCATTGATTATTGCAACAGCATCTTCACAGGTCTGTCCAACAAATCAATCAAACAGCTGCAGCTGATCCAAAATACTGCTGTTCATGTTCTCACTAAAACAAGGAAGATAGAGCACATAACACCAGTTTTAAAGTCCCTACACTGGCTCCCTGTAGCTCAAAGAATAGACTTTAAAATACTGTTGTTAGTTTACAAATCACTGAACGGCTTATTACCACAATACATTAAAGATCTAGTGTTGTTGTATCAACCTTCCAGACCTCTCAGGTCTTCCGGTTCTGGTTCTGCTCTGCATCCCCAGAACCAGAACCAAACGAGGAGAAGCAGCATTCAGCATCTATGCAACACAAATTTGGAACAAACTTTCAGAAAACTGTAAAACAGCTGAAACACTGACTTCCTTTAAGTCTCAACTAAAACCCACTTGTTTAGGATTGTATTTGAAACATAATCAATTACAATTTTAATGATAGAACTTTACTTAATGTCATGTTTTGATTATTGATTCTATGTTGCATTGTGTTTCTGTGTTTGATATGATGTAAAGCACTTTGAAATGCCTTGCTGCTGAAATGTGCTATACAAATAAAATTTGATTTGATTTGGATTTTGGACAGTCCACCAGTCCATTATGGTTCAAGAAGAAACACACAGGGCAAATAAACATACATGCTCACACCCAAAACTAAAGGCAATTAAAGAGTAACCAATTTACCCAACATGAAAGTTTCTGGATGTTGGGAGGAAGCGGGAGTACCTGGAGAGAACCCCCAGTATCATAAGAACATTCAAACCCAATCAAGTTTCAAACCTAAAACCTTCTTGCTCTGCCAAAACTGCTCCACCATGCAGCCCTGAAACTAATGTGTAGCCTAACTCTGTATTACAATTATCTAATTAAGTCTACAACTTGAATTTAAGTAAAACATAAAATAAACTTATTTTTTATGTGAAGTTAATTTGATGAAGATGCCCATCAAACAATCATATCAGCCCTATAAGACATTTACACCTTGACAATATCCTTTGAGTTCATGGAGCATTGCACAGTTCAGCAACTTTATTTAATTATTTACTTAATTGAACATGTCATAAATAAGACTTACTTTCTTCACATCATTTATTATTCATGCAACAAATGTGTTCACCTAAAAGAGGTACAATTGGATAGGCATTATTTTGACTGCTGCTTTACTAAATGCGTGTAGCCAATATTTTGTTCACAAATGAAAAAGCTGTGAAGAACTGTGATCAAGGTGTATTTCTATCTCTAAGTGAACAAAGCTTGGCTTATTGATTTTCTAATCTCTTTCTGCCTGGTTCTGCTTTGGATACAACTAATCCAGTTTATGGTAGATTTCAGTAGGCGATTTGTCCCTGAGAAAGCCCCTCTTTGCATAGAATAACAATAGAACTTGAGACAGTTCTACTTAACTTTGATGCCAAGTTTCCCTTTAAGTCTCTGATGAGTAGATCTAATCCACTTGAATGTCATTTGAACGGCTGATCAGGGGAAGTGATCCAATTCAGGGAAATAGAACCCGCTGTAAAAAGGAACAGGCTTGTGGCATGTCTTTGTAGAATAATAGGTATCACAACAGGCAAATATTGGTCAAAAAACCTAGATATCTTGAGCAATATTATTTCTATTATTTGCATGATCCTCACAAAATAAAAAAATAATAGTGAAATAGAAGGAAATCGATTCATGGTTTTCTCAAATTTCTCAGAGAGTCAAGCTTCTCTTCTTGTCAAAACAGGCAATTAATACATACTTGCTGAAGCCCCTCTCATTTAATAGTTATGCCATGGATAAGTATGCATCCTTTATGGATTATTACATTATTCATATAATATAAGATGATCCAGTGAGATCAGGGGTTAATGAGTTGTTGGTAGGAGAAGCTTACTAGACAGTTTACCACAAGACACAACAAACTTGTGGAAGCAGGTGCTTAGGTCAAATGAGATAAAAAAATGAACAGTTTGGCCAATGCTGAAAATGCTAGATCAGATTAAAGTAATTCCATGTTGTAAAATGGTCCAGTCAAAGTCCATGATTTTTATCAATTGGGAGTCAGTAGCGAACTCAAAATTTTGTTAAAGGTTTTACCTCAGGAAGTTGAAAGCTGATAGAGACACATTTAAAGAATCTTTGAGATTTGTAGCTGTTACTGCAACAAAAGATGGATCTACATTACAGCATTGACTTGGAGAGGGGAACTGATCACATACGTCATGGCTTTTAGATATCTATGGATAAAAAAATCAACTCAATTCTTCTTCAACTTTAAACTTTCAAATGTAAAATTACTTTATGAGTCTATCACATTATATCCTGATAATATGCCCAGCAGTTTCAGGTTGTAGCACATAAAATGTGAAAAAGTTTAAGATTTAATAATACTTCTGCAAACCACTGTTTAAGAATAGATCCTCTGTTCAACTAGGGCTCATCAGTGATTAGCTTTTTGTCCTCTTTCATGATAAAACCCATTTTTATCTCAGTCTACAGGCATTGAGCCACAATGAACTGACATAGATCACATCGAACAAGGGCTTCTATTAGAAAAGACCTTGTCTTTACTGTCACTACTTGTCTTTGTATTGAACCATTTCTAATTCATCTTCCTGACTAAAGATGATCTTACCACAATGACAAAGAGTCAATGAGCTCTGGTACAGATTTACAGCACAAGACGATGCTGTGACCTGTGATGAAAAATCTGTCAAGACAGCTGGAGGTGTGGCTCATTGACTGCACAATCTCTCAAAAGTGGGTCACATTTTTGCAAAGACAGTTCCTTATGTCTGAGTTAAACAGAAGGAAAAAACGACACTTGCTACTATCTGCAGTAGACATAAATTGGTTGGTGCTAATGGGACCACGCTGGGGGCTGGCGGTTTTGATGGCATTGTTTAATTAGATTTAGTCATGGTTGGATCCAACAAGAAGAGGGGGGGGGGTGAATTGGCTGCGCAAACAAAGTGGACATTCATCAGTGTTTCCAATCACACCGGATGTGATTAAGTTACACACCCTGCAGCTTCAGTACTGGAGTTAGCGTTACACCAGTCGCAAAGGCAAAATTATGCACAATGTTCTTACAGGCACAAAGGTCAGAAGGTGTTGCAGAATGTTTTTAAATGTATACCCAAAGGTCATATTTACATAAAGGTTTCATACTTAAGACAGATTATCATGCCTGCTGATCATATCAATTGTTAAGACACTAAATATAAGATTAAGTTTGATAAAAGAAAGAAAGAAATTGCTGAGCAAAATGATTTAACGTAAATATCTGACTGTTCCTGAGCAGTATCCATAAATTTTCAGTATTCTGTTTTCTTTTTCTGTCTGTTATGGAGAAATTTAAAGCTCAAATATAATTTCATTTTAGAGCCATAAATCTCTCAAATTAGATATTGAATATTGCCTCTCTAGATTTTTTTCATGGCAGATAGCAATTTTCAAGGTACTCTTTTAAAATCCTGTCCATGACTCTCTTGAGTACAGAAAGTGAGTTCCATATGTGGATGATGACCTGTCATCCAGATCCCAGGTGTCTGAAAGACTGTTGCTGTACATGGCATACTGGCTTTTTTATTTATTTATTTTTTACAAAAAATAACTTTTGACAGGTATATGACAAATAATAGTCTGGTAGCTCTAGCATTTAAGAAAATCTTTTGCTCCAGTAATATGAAACAATTGTAGGGAACAACACAAACCCGAAGAAACATCCAGGCCATTCTGAGTACTGCAGCTGTTAGTCATGAGCATAAAGTTCATTTTCTAAGAACATGCTTTCTTTTACCAGAGTTTGCACTTCTGTCAGTGCAATTTGTCTATTGATATTCAGCATGATCAGCTGTGAAAGTTAGCAACAGCTCACAGAGTTTGAATTGAACAGATGGTGTCTTCTACTTTTGTGCAGTTGCACCTCAAAGCAACATGTGAACTGATTATGTGGAGAAAAGTGAGACTTGCAGAATTATTGTATTTCTTATTAATGTAAAGGAGGCTGTGGTGATGCAAAAGTTAAGGGAAGGATTAACTCCGTGCAGTAAGAATTCCACCATTTTTTGGCACAATAACTCACACACCATAAGCAACTGCTCAGAGGGCATTTCATCATGTAAGTTTGAAGAGTAAGTTTCATCAAACTTACTCTTTATCACCAAGTGAGCCACGTTATAATATTGACTTCATGAGATCAGTTTTGATCTAGAGGGTTTTGTTATCTCATATGACCGTTGTATTCTGTATTGATGTCCAAATTTGACATTACACACTCATGGTCAGCAGTTGTCTGCAAACTGTGTCCTATGCTTGCTTTATTATGGCAGTCCTTTTGACATATTTTTTTGATTTCAGTCATGATGTGGAATAAACAATTGTGACATGCAAGTCTGAATGCAACACAAAAAGAAAAGTTGAAGGGATAATGATTTGGCCATTAAAGAAGAAAAACCCAAAACTTCTTTTCCTTCCATTTATTTCAAGAGTAAACAGGAAGAGAGTGGCATATTGTGGGGGATGGGCGAAATGCTTAGAGAGGAAAGCATTCATGTGGGAGGAGGGAAATAAAGGAAATGTAATGTAGCACTTTTTAAAAATGATTTTCCAAACAGACTCAACAAAAGAAAACAGCAAAAAGATGACAAGAACTGAAACCCCACAGCCAAAGAATGTGTTGTGATTGACAGGTTTTTGTATTCTTGTGTGTTTCAAAAATAGCTCCAAAGAGGAAGGCAGAAACATGCTGTGCAACATTTTGTTGTTGATCGGTCTGACACGTCACACCAAAACGCAGTGCTTTGAACACTGAAGCACAAAACATCTGCAACCGACGATCCTTGACCATCATGGGATTTGCAACTTGTTGGCAGGCATTAAAAAGATCAACAGCAGACATTTACAAAAAAGAAAAAGCTGCCAGTCTCTCGTCAGTTGGCACAGGCACACCATGCAAATTTCATGACCACAGCATGTTACTGCTGCCAATTCTTTGCTTTCAGTCAGCATCAGTGTACACCCACAAAAGCCTGGGGTATCCATCTTTTATAATGCCGTTTTTTTGTCTCCATATGACACAACCAATAAAAGATTAAGGGAGATGCTTAATCCTGCGGGTCTAGTCAGGTAGACACTTCAGTTGCTGCTGCTGTGATGATGAAACCTGCAGTGAAGGGATGGAGAGAGGCAGCATGCAGACTGACAAGCAGACAGACAACAGTGGCTGCTAATATAGCGGAGAGGGAGGTGCTGGTGGCCTGTTGCCAAGGTGACAGAGGCCAGCCGGGTTCTGCCTCATTTGCAGATGCAAACGAGACCTCACAGCTCCTAAAGACGCATGCTAAGCCTCCTCTGGAGACACAAACCGAGCAGCCTCCTCCCCGGAGAATGGCTCCTGCACACACCTGAGCTGTGAACAGAGGAGAGGGGGAAACGCAACAATTTATTTGCTTTTCACGTTTGCTTGTGATGTGCCTCCTTTGTGCCCTGTCTGCTCCTTTGGGGAAAGAGGGATTGCTTTTAGTTGTCCTAGCGTCCACTCTACCCTCCTCCCTACAATGACATCTTTCCTCCTTGTCTCCTCTCCCATTTCATTGATTCTCTGTGCTGAATTGGGTTTTTCAATGAGGGGGATGGAAAGTGGCATGCGCTGTTGAATAACAGCCCTCAATCGACGCAGCACTCCACCCCAGCGACAACAAAAAAGGCAGACTCCTTTGTTTGGCTGGAGGTAAACAGCTGGGAACAGATGATGCTAGCCAAGTGATTTACGTGGCCACAGTCATGGCGGTGACATGGTTTTGTTGAGAAAGAGGCAAGCAGATGAAGGGAGGGGGAGGGAGAAGTGAAATGCAAAGAGACAGACAGTGGTTCAAGTCAAGAGGAAGGGAAAAAAAAGGAGAGGAGTTGGCGTAATTGTTTGTTTGGGTTTGTCAAGGGAGTGCTTCCTTGAAGACACCTGGAGAGTAGAGTACAGATAAGACATCCAAACCATCATTGTGCTACAAGAGAAAAGAAATTATAAATGAAATGACAGGTAACGTGGAGTGGTACTTTTCCATTTCTTTTGCTGGTTATCCAAACACAATCATTGTCTGTCATTATAGTTTTGAGGTACTAGACACAAATTGCCATCATGAAAACTGCCTCACAAATGAGCCTTTCCACGCACTTCTGAGAAACGGCACATATGCCACACAGACCAAATCCTGAATGGTTAAATGGTCATGAATAATTAGGGCATTCTCTCACTGAGCAGATGTCTCTTTCTGCAGAGTACTTCTTCTCACAAGAGTGAACGTCAGTGAAAGATATGCCTTGTGGAGAAAGAGAGCAAGGATTTTGTATAACTGAAGAGAGGAAGATTGAATTTTGCGGCCTCTGATACCATATAATGTGTGCAAACCTACTTGCATGCATATATACCACCAAGATTTAGTGTCTCACGCCCCCAGGTCCCTTCCCCCAAAACATATAAGCGGAGTGCACAAACATTATTTATGAGCGTTCCCACTTGAAGCCCTTAAGTCTGGAGAGATTACACAGTGAAGACTTACCTCAGCTGCATATCAGAGTGTCAGTGAAGCCATAAATTGCTCACCTCACAATTCAGATATTGATAGGGTAATCGTCAGCTCTGAAATACACAGTGGTAATTTTCCACATGTTATAGATCTCAAAAAAGGCATTCACATAGAAGATTGCACCTCTCTCTGTAAGAATTGGTCTCAAACAAGCTTGTATTTGCATCACATTGGTGAAAGTTATGCTGTTGATTTTCAAAACAAAGAAAATTATTCATCCACATTACAAAAGTGATGAATTACATCATACCTGTAAAATTACTCTGTGAGGAGTTCATTGGGAGTTTGTTTGATACTTGCTTTAGACCTTCATTCTCTTTGTTTTCAGAAGTAAATAGGTGATTTTAGCTCAATTTAGCTATGATTATAAAGTTTTGGAAGTTGTAGAAAAGTTACTTAAAGATGCCATAAAACAGTTCACAAATGCACCTAGTTACAAGACAAGGTCCAGACATGTGAGGCATAAAAACATAGGTAGATTGTATGATCTCAAAGGTGCTTATGATTATATCCCTAATTTGGAGGAAACCAGCAATTCTGTTTGCACTTAGAAGTCCAGATTTTAAGCTGGGAAAAAACTCCTATAATGTACACAACTAATAGAACAATCAACAAAGTTCCCCATTAACAGAGATAGAAAATGTGAAATGGAGAAGTTGACATCAATCAACCCAGCATACCTCTATCAGAACCAAACTCAGGAATGGTGTCTTTTAGCTGGACCAGACAGATAAAGTTGTCTTGGAATTCTCCATCTTCCTTGTGAAATAGAAATTTGCAAATTGAAAACAAATACACTTTTGGTGATTAGTTAACTACCAAACTTGCCTGCCTTTTTAAAGTAAATAGCTAGATGCATATTACACACTGAATCTCATGGCTGGTTGCATTTTAAAGAGAGCATTAGTGGTTGACATTCCCATTGCTGTGAAACTATTGCCTCTTTTGGCAGCCACTCTTGCATGCTGGATTAGCTTTCTATTCGAAACCAATAAAAATCAGCTAGCTCTTACAAACCTAAATTAATTATAAAATGAAAATAAAATTATATTTGTTTTCCTACCTAGCACTGGGTTCACCTGGTGTTGTCCACTGCTTCTGTAGCATCACGTCTAGACCAATGAATTTTGTTGCTCTGATGCGATTGGCTAGTTGACTTTCTGTGTTAAAATTTCAGAAGAGCAGAGTCCCAATGGCACCAATAAGCCTGCCATGTTTAAAGTCAGTTAAATACATTTTCATCCCTAAAGTTGTGCATGAGTTGAATTTTACGTCACCTTCTACTCCTCTAGATGCCAAAATGCATTGTGATCAGCTGATTGGCTGTCTATGTGCTCATATGCATTTTCAGAGTGATGTTTACGTATATATATTAAATCATTTAAAAGATATGCACTGCCTAACAGAAAGGAGTATACTAACTAACTAACCTGACAGACTGATTCAACAGACTATTAAGGTTTGATTATAAATGCCACGTTATTTTGCCATAACTTCATTCTACACAGTTATGTATTTAGCCTTACACCTGTAAAGGTCTGTCAGAGAAAACAAGTTAGGCATCAATATATGGATTTGTCAGGATGGAAATCAAATAAAGGCTGAAGGAACTCAAACTGTAGGATTTGCAGCAAGGGAAACAATTATTGGTTATTATGAGGTGGATTGAATTACAGAGATGTGGATTTGGCACAATCAATAACGAGCAAACAGTTTACTGCTTGAAGCTTATTGATTTGCACAGCATCCTATGCATGCTAGAGGGATTTTGCAGAGCCTTGATGAGTCAAGGTATAGATGTATTATGGCAGGGAACAAAGAAATGAATTCGAAGGAGCGAAGGACAAAGACTTCCCTTTTTGCTTTGAGTGTTTGTTTTCTTTGTGCTGAACCAAGTTGAACCCAGGAAGCTGCTGTCTGTTGCAAAACCTCCTATACTGTAGATGTGCTACTCTCTGTCTGATCTGCCGATGAAATAGTTTCACAGACAGCGTTATGTCGAACACACTCCTGCTGTCAACGAAAAATCATTGTGCACAGATAAAGCAGAAGTGTTTTCCAGTTACACAAAACCTTTTTGCTTTTTGTTGAAACCAGACTTTGCATCTCAGTTGAGTGCAGAAATTGTCACTTTATGAGTCACTTTAAGTTTGATGCTGTCTTCAGAGAAGAGTTCACACACGCACTCAGAGTTCCTGCCAAATAACTTGCAGGCAGTCTGTAAATCAAGCAGCTTTGACAGATGCTGAGTAGTCTCTTTAATGTTCATAAGGTTGTATGTATTAAGTAGTAACACCTTTATTACTGTAAAAAAGACAGTTACAATTGTCAGCTCAAGCTAAGGAATGTGGACATCTATAAAAATTCAATAAATGGCCAGCAGTTTATATTCATTTGGTTTTTATGAGGAAGTGTGCATACAAGTCTCCAAACAGCCAGGAAATCCCAACAGGAGGAAGCTTGTGGCACCTCATCAGTGATAAAGCCATCATTGTCCTTTTTAGGAAGAGCTGTGAATAAAATATTTGGCTTACTGCCCGCTGTCAAAACAGTGGAAATCTAGATTCAAAAAACTATTTTAATCAGGTGGATTGTTTTAATTCAGTGGCATTTTGTGGAAATGACTAAGAACAGTAACACAGTTTTTCTAGGTATTAACTGCATAACATTTTTTTTAAGTTACAAGTTGGTCTGTTATTTTAGGTGTTTCGGTGTTACAAAATAGCACATGAGACGAGAGTGATTAAAGTATGTTTTTTCCTTCTCTCATTTCAGGAGAAAATGGAGTTGTTAAAGCTAACTTGGGAATGGCTCCTAGCTCTATTCTTCCTCTTGGCACAAATCATAATCTGGCTTTATGTTGCCTTTTTGGAACACAAGTCACGCTTCCAAAATTAGATGTGGAGGTGTCAAGTGTTTTGCTTAGTTTTGGAACAAAAAGTATCACTTGGAAACAGTTATTTAAAGTGTCCCGTGAGTAAGTGTAAGCTTATGTCCATTTTCAGTCAGCATGAAATTCCTTTTCCCTTTAGTCCAATTACTCAATTACTAGATTTTACACAGTTTTCCTGAGGGTAGTTTTGACTCCTGAGGGATATTGAGCAATTTATTAGTTTTAACCTTGAACTAGGAGATTTCTGTTTATAAAATTCAATAAATTTCAACCTGTTAAAGTCCATACATGTTAGACGAGTGACGAATGTAATAATTGGATTTGAAATCTGCCATTAAGATACAGTATGTCAACAAAATGAACTAAACATCTGTCCACATATACAAAAAGCTGGACACTTAGTTCAAAATATTAGCCCCTACAACCATAGAGCAACTATTTTTAAACCTAAGCTCTTGGAAGTTGTATTGTACTGTTGATACTAGGTGTATTATTTTTGGTAAATGGAAAACAATTTGTTAAAATGAATAGATACTTAAAGCTGAAGTCAGTTTTTACATACAGTATAACATATTGACTCCCAAAAAGACTGACAAGTGCTAAATGGAGCATAAAGAAACTCAATGGAAATATTTCATGGTACTAATACACCACAGTATTGCTTGTCAAACTGAACTCTGGTTCACAAAGAGCAGCCCAGTTGCAGTTTTACTTCAATCTATTATTATGAGCCCCGTGCCTGAAGTTGAGTGGTTTATGCTTGATACCTTGTATTTATGTTTCAGATCCCTTATTTTGACATTAATGCAGGTAGCAGTTCTTGAGTTCCTACTGATAGTGCTTTAGGCCCTAGCCTTTGTTGCTATATTTAGCTAGCATTTAGATCACTCTGGCATTACTCACTAGCAGCCCAGTCTTCACACAGCAGTCAATTTCAGCTACAGATAGAACAGGAGATGTTCCTCCCTTCACATTCGAACAATTATACACAAGTATAAACACTTTCTCATTTAGGACGGAGATGGGTTTTGTGTCCGAAAGAATGGACCACAGGACAGAAGCGAGACTTTGTCAAGATTCTGACTAAACCTGATAAGACTGTGTCATTACAAAAAGTAACATGAACTCTGTACTGACATGGGACAACAGTCAGAGGAATAAGTTATTATAACCCCAAACGTATTTTAAAAAACAACACAATTTGCAAAGGCACGTAGAAACAAAAGCCTTAATTTTTGGAGACATATCCTCTATTCTAAATGAACTAAAAAAACAAGTGTTTGTTCAAATGATAATTATAGTAAACACAAGCAGAGCAAAAAGGGGAAGCTTGTAAGCCAAAAAAAAAATCATCTTCAACTCTTAACTATGAGAGTTGCAGCATCATGTTGTGTGGTGTTTTGCTGCAGGAAGGACTGATTCACTGACTCAGACATGTCAGTTGTTTGGGGAAATGGGCCAAAATTTCAGCACAATATTGTGAGAAGCTGTTTTTAGACTACACAGCATGAACAATTTACTTCTTCCAGATAAACTGAGACAATAGCAGCAGCACAAACAGACCTTTGCACTGGATTTTCAAACTAACATTATCTGACATTCTAATGTTCATATATCAATCTATGAAAAAAAGTATAAGAATTTTATTCTCTTCAGTCACTCATTGAGGTTTGTAAAGAGGACTGCAGTCTCATCAGACATTAGCATGTGTGTAAAAACCAAATGGGCACCCATGAGTTACCAGAAGTATACAAGTTGCATGTCAACATCCCTTAAAGTTAATATGACAATGAAGTTCATTTTTAAACAAGTCATTTCTACCATCACTTTATTGAGAAATGGCTGTTACACAACACCTTTTGCGCAGGTCTTTAAGTGTAAAGTACCCTGGAGAATTTGTCTATGGTTACATTGCTCAGTTGTGGACTTTCTGGCACCCTGGTCTCATCTCCCCTGACTAACACTAAGCAGCAGGGTGGAGGTCAACAAAAAAGCTCCAGATAAGATGGACAAAGACTGGAGCAAGAAGGGAGGAACTAGAAGAGGGTGTATTCCCTGACCATGGAGGATAGTGTCTTATCTTGTTGCTTGCCCTCTGTGTTATCTCTTGCACATGGATGTGAAGGCTGGGCACAGTAAAATTTGCAACTGGACCCTTTTGTGTCATGATAATGACTGTACCGCGTCAGTTATATTGAAATTCGTTGTCTAATTGGCAAATAGACCATTACATGTAAAGGAAGGATGTGGGAAGTAATGTGTTATGTACAAATAGTAAATGTAAATGGTCTGTACTTGTACAGCACTTTAAAATAGCAAATATTTTGCCCAAATCTATGAGGATCCAGTTAATCATGTGCAGGCAAAGCATACAAAGGACAATGTTCTCTTCCTTCAAAAGGCCATGACTGTGTTTTGAACATAGCAAAGCCTAATGAGGAGACAAAAAGTTGTATTTAAATTTGAACAAAAGTAGTAGAACAAAGGAGTCAATTGGGGATACCTATGGTACTTCTTATTGATTCATCATGCAAAAAAAGCAAATAAGAACGTATTTATGGTGTGACTAACAAATTATTTTCCCCTCACAAGTGCATTGGCCACTCTGAATCTGATACTCCCTCAGGTGAAGGGAGTTTTTAATATTGATCATTTTAAAAACAGCCCTTGTTTTTACTTTGTGCCATGAATTTGGCATGAGGCCAAAAATGTCAAAGTGGGCATCCTGTGTGTTAGGCTGCTCTTACACTGGAAGAGGCAGGTGCTACACACTGCTTTAAAAACCCATCCATGTGTATTTTTTGTTTGACATAAGAGCAGGGTTAAGCTGAACAATGCTTCACCTTTCACCCAAGATTAGCATACTTTAATTTGCATATTTTAACCTGAGTACTGTCATTTATGTTCAGCTGCAGATTGAGGCCAAATTCTCGCAAATTGGGTAGGGGATTGCTGGTTTACCAAAATATGATAGAACTTTTAGCCACACATAACCACTGGCTGTGTTCAGATTGTGGCCTGACAAAAATGGCTACTTCTTTAGGTCTTGTAGCACACACTATCACCAAGCCTGGGCATGATATCAAGGTGTAAACACTTTTTTTAGCTCCGGGCCCAATTCCAGCGGCATAAACTGTACTTGCTGCTTCCTATGTGTAAACAGCTGCTGGTGATCTATTATGTTACACTATAGTTAGTTAATCCTTCTGCTCTTTAGATTTACCATCTAGCCACTTGTGTTGCTTTTTAAATTACTTTCTTAGATTTTCCAGAAACAAACCCTTGTGTTACTTTGAATGTATGATTCACTTTAATAGTTGTACATAAAAGAACATAAAAAAGGGGAGAAAAAATTCTCAAATTGTAATTAAGACATTATGTACAGTAGTACAAGTTTAATTGAAAATTTTAGCAAAACCTGTTGCAGTTTGTGGTAACTGAGTGATCTGCAGACAAACACGGTCATTCGGATTTATTCTTGAGAATAATTATGACTAACTTTCTCTAAAAGGACAAAATAGCTGCAATATATCCAAAGGAAACAATTTTGAGTATATATCTATGCATTCTTCTTACGTTGGCCAGCTATATATATTTATTTTTATTAGTGACAGCAAATCATAACCTGTCAACCATACTAGCACTAAGCTTGCTAGCAATTGCTGTACGTAATGTGTAACTAGTTTTTCAGGCATTCATGTTTTTTTCTCTGTGGTGTTGTTGCCCAAACCTGACCAAACAGCAAAGAGCCCTTCTACATGAAACGTGGCTGAGCTTAAAGGTAACCAATAAAAGGGGGGGGGGGGGGGGGGGGAATTTAATCACACACCAAAAACAGTGACTCTGCTTAAAAATACTTATTACCCCAGGATTGTTCAATGAATGGAAACTTGTATTTGATTGAAAGAACAACCAAAAAGACTTATTACGTGGTAGAAAGTGAAACATTGCATGGCATACTGTATAAACTAGGCTACTATGTGTCACAACTGTTGTGAGAAAATAGATGAATACTGCTGGTCAGAAATACATTGACTTTATAACTTGCTGAGGTGAGAGAAATGTTAAATTTCAAATTAAAGTATTTTTCATGTGTAGTTTTCTTCACGTGAAAAAAACTGTTGGTGAACTTTTAAATCCCTAGTTAAGTTTCTGTTAACTGTTCAAGCTATTGGTCTCAAAGAGCTTTTATCCCTTCTTCCTTCTTTACACTGGATAAATTGCTAAATTAATCTTCATTTGATGAACTCAAATTGAAGTAAATACTTTTTAAAACTACTGACTTCTTGACTGTTTTTTTATGCATTGAGGCCCAAGTTATCCTTGTGATACTGTCACTCTTCAACTTTGAGCTGTTCTCATTTTTCTTTTGTTTCAGGCTTTTTTTCTCCATATATTTGCTTAGTTTAGAAATGGAAATCACACATCATCAATATAATCATTGTAAGTTACATGCTTGAATACAATTCAAACAAATTATGGAATATAGCCTTTAACCTCCACCATTCCTTTATTCACCAAAAGTATTAGCAAAATGCTGACATAGATCTTTATCCTTGTGAATGAAAAACTGACACAAGCTAAGTTGTTGCAATAAATGTTTATGTTGAAAGGCTGACAAAGCACTAGATTAAAATGAGTTACCAGTAGGAATCTGTTGCCAGAGGTCCTCAGCCAAAAATATTCATCTGAGACAAACTTGACAAGTGGTCCATTTGAGGAAGCATTTCTGTTCAATCTCTAGCTCTTTCACTGTTTACACAGGGCTGGGTTATGTAATTGAATCATCCAATGGTTTCTTTCTTTAAAAGGTCAGCACTGTTGAGATTTCTTGTTAGTGATCATTGGCTCAAACACAAATGAACCAAAGTAGAATTTAAAAGATGTGTCTTGTTAAAGAATCAGTTGAACAGAGCGTCCAAGGCTTCTGTTTCTGTTTGTTTATTAATACAAGTGCCCACGTAAATCAACCAGATTTTCATTCCGAAGGCACTTTTTGAAGTGGCTATTTTAGCAAAATATTTGTTTTGCTGTGAGTAGGGTATTAATATGGGTAGATAGCAATGGTATTTTAGACTTCATTCTGTGTCTTCTGTTCTTGATTCTTGGTTTCAAATACCAATATCCAGGGATGAGCCTAGAGTTGATCTTGGATAAGCCGCTAGCCCTTGGCTTAGGGCTCCACCCCCATCTTACTGGTGCTTTCTATCTTTCTTTCCCTCTCTCAAACGCACACATACAGTGACTCCAAAAGCACAACAGATACTCATTGCCAATTTAATAAAGAGAGACTTTGTCGAGCGTATCTCTCCCACTGCTTCCTGGACAGAGTGACAGCAGTGTGGGTGAGTGGAAAAACAGGAAGTGGACAGGCAGGCTACAGTCAGTGGATTTTTTTTTTGTGTGTGTATATTTGTACGTGTTTACGTCTTTGCTGAGGATGTGTCCACGTGTATGCACAGCATATGTGTTAACCCACAACGACATCTGCTCACCAGGGCATTGCTCAATATTCAGAGTATGGTGTAACAGAGATAGGCCTCTCAGTCAGGAAGGAGAACTTGTTGTTTCCTGATGGGCATGTCGAGCTGTCAGCATTCGTGTAGGAGTAGGATATGGTCCAACATTAACAGACCTCATGTTAATGGGAGAACCAGTGGACAAAGGGGGAAGAAGGAGCAACAGATCAGAATTAAGCTTTTGGGAGAAATCAGTACTGATTGATTTGTGTTTTTTGGTGTGATAGAACACTTTGGTTCTTAAAGTTCCTCCAGTGGATTAACATATCATCAGAAAATTCAGAAACACCTCAGTGTTACCTAATAATACGCTCAAAATTAAATTCACATTCGTTGCAAGTGGATTTTGTCATGTTTACAATGCATCCAAATTTATGCCCGTTAAAATGTGGATGCATTTTAACTGGCATATAATTTTGAGGAGGATGGAAAATGTTCAAATGGGTTTAAACATAATTAACAGAAAAATGCAACATGTATTCTGTACCCTACTCCAATGAATTCAAATTAAATTCAGAGTAACCAAGTAGTTTAATCACTTAACTAGTAAATGAAGTCCACAGATGTGTAATTTAATCTCAATATAAACACAACTGTTTTGTGAAGGCCTAAGAGGTTTGTTAGAAAACATAAGAACAGCATCTCGAAAACCAAAAGACACACCACACAAGTATGTGAACCTCAAAAAGAGGTATATACCTATAGAGGTATGTTTTATACCTAAGAGGTATAAAACAAGCAAAAGTTCACAATATTATTTGCCACTATATAGACTCAAGGAACTCACATAAAACCTCAATAAAAGACACTGACATTTGTGGTTGTAACAGAAAAATCAAAATACTTTTAAGGAGCATAAATGCTTTGTAAGCCACATACCTAGAGCCCATTGATGTATTTTTTAGGCTATAAAACCACACATTCTCAGTTCAGATGTGGTTTTGCACTTTCCAATGTAGGAGTAGGTAAGACTAACCTTATATGATTAATAACAATTTTAGAATCAATAGAAGTGATGCAGATGAGGATACAGATTACATTCCATGACGATGCGATGTTCTTGACTAATAGTGACCTTTTGACAGATTCTCCCACTTGAGCTGTGGATGCCTACAGCTCCTCCAGAGTTATCATGGACAGTCATGTTTTGTTGTCATGTTTTTAATGCTAAATTGATGATGTTCAGACCTTGGGATATTGTTTTAAACCCTAACAAATTTAAATTGTTATATGATGAAATGTGGAATTGAGACTAGGAGTATTTTTGGATTGCACTGAAACTGTGTGATCTTTATAGATTGAATCATAGTTAACTGGAACACAGCAGGCTTTCAGTATGTTTGTTGGCTGACTTTCTTATATGTAAACTAGCCCATTTTTTGTTTTGAAAATCATGATTCTTAAATAGCCTGTTAGAAACATGGGCATATTTTCTTTTATGTTGCAGTAGATAGCTAAGGGTGTCCTATACTTCCTAGGCTTATCTCTTGGGCTTATACACTGGTGTTTTAGAAAGCTGTTTAAACATGACTTTACATGTAAAAAAAACAAAGAAAATTGTCTTTTAGAATGTAGCTGTAACAACCACCCTCAGAGAATTAATAGAGCACACGCTTCTTCTTCTTCTTTTATTATTATTATTTAATATTTAAACATTTAACGGCTGTCGTTCTCAAACAATTAACATTTTCTTCACAAATCATTTTGAGGCTGTCAGAAATGTTGAAACTGCTTGAATACTAACTGTTTGTCCAAGCAGATATCTGCTGTGAGTGAGTCATACTGCAAATATAAAGAATGACAGCGCTGACTTTCAATTTGGGCTCAGCTGTTTAGCAGTCTCATTGAAACACACAAGCAGATGACCACAATGAAAGCCGTGCGTGCATGTACACACCTGTCAGTGGTTCGGACGTCCATAGAAGACATTTGAATTCTCCAGCGCGTACGCAGAGGAAATTGAATTGCAGTGGGCTAACACGGTGTGACATGAAACCTCGGCTTGAAAATAGGTCATTTCACAGGTTGTACAGTATTTGAACTGCCTCAAGTGTTATTGCACCAATGTATCAGAAGATGAGACCTGCCTCTGTGTGACAGCTACGGGGGATCTGCAGGTGGTAAAGAGAAAAATGTAATTATGCCCACAATCCACATTCATGTGGTTCTAAGATAGGTTCAAGTATTTTTCTTAACCTAAAACTGTCTTAAAATCTGCTCCTAATTTCTGTCACTTACGTAGAGATGCACATTGCTGTGAAAAAAATCCTCCTTACAGTTTTCCTCTGCTTTGTTTATTTTTTTCCACACTTACATGATAAAGGCAATTAAAGTTTAAAATCAGGCAAAGATAACAGGACTATATACAAAATGCAGTTTACAATCACCCTCACCTGCTACTGTTATCTGATTCAATGCATCACCTCTTCTCTAAAGCTGAACTATAGCCCCACCAGCTTTTTCTCTTAATGTATGAAATCATCAGTTAGAAATTAAATGTTGTGTTTACCTGATATTGCCATCTAATTGAAAAATTAATGAAAAATGTACATGTGATTAAAAAATGCAGAAACAGAAGAAATCTACTTGAGGGCGCTGTATGTGTTTACTGAGAATATCTGTGTGAAAGAAACAGATGGTGAGACCACAGGTACCTGAGCATGCAAGTGTGGCTTCAGGCATGTAGACAGTCTTTCCCTCAGTCCGCTGTTGTGATGAGGCGCTATGTTTGTATGTGGAGGCAAAACGTGTCAATGGGTGATTTAGCCCCACCACAGACCTGACTCCTCCTGACATGTGTGAGGTGAGTCAATTAGCTGACTGAAGAAAAAACATCCCTGCCCCCTCTCACTCACTGCACCCCTTCTTCCAACCAACCAGGGAGCCAGTTAGGTAGCAAAAACAGCTCCTGTCTGCTCTGGATAATGGGAGTCACTGGGGGAGGGTTGCTAGTCGGTGTTGAGGGCGGGAGGGTAGTGGGGGTGATGAGGTTGGATGTCAAGAATGTGGCTCATGGTCTGCTCTTTTGTGTGCTTTGTACAAGATGAATAGGTCCGTGGCAGGGTGGTTTGCTTGCTGGCTACAGTTCTTCGTTGACTTGTGTGTTTAAAAGGCCTGAAGGCCTCAGCCAACCCCTCTTGAAATGAAAGAGTCAAATAATGAAAGCTGCTAGGTGAACAACTCACTAAACAGTCACTATATATAGACATAAGTATTTCAGGGAGTTATCTCCTGTATGGCTTATTCTTGTCTAAATATTACATACAGCTTCCTAATCTCTCCTCTCCTAATTCTCTGTCTGTGTGTCCATGCCACTGAGAGCCTCCTATCAGGATAGCTATTGTTTGCTAAACTGGAATGGGGGCTGTTTTTTATGCTCACTGTTTCCCATATTCCCTTCTTCACTCGTCCCCGTTGCCCTTTGTATCATCAGGCTAGTGCAATGAAAATATGCTACAGTCACACTGCTAATTATTTAAGAGTCATCACCTCATTAACAGCACAGGAAGATAATGAATGATTAATAGGTCATTCTTTACTTCATTGTCGTGTTCTCCCACTCCCACTTTCTTTAATAGCTTCTTGTTTGACAGGTTTTGCTTACTGTTGTCCGTTTAGTTAATGCATCCCCCCTCCAGCACAGCAGTGCCGTATATAGATGTTCCTGAAGGTAACTTGAAACATCATTGCTGGCTTTAAGGCAGGAAGTGAGGTGAAGGGGACATGATTAGTGTTTGGAACAGCCAGGATCCCTTCAGGCAAGTAAATGCTGAAGACTGGTGATGCCTGGAAATGCAGGGAGTGCACTTGTGGTGTTGACTGTAAATGAGTAGGATTGCATTATAATGTATGCTTAAGATGAAGAGGACTCTGGTGGGGTTTTCATAGCTTGCATTAAGTCTTCACTAGTAAGTGTTTTATGAAAATGTTAAGTGAAGTCTTAAGTGTTCATTCTGAGCTTCAGTTTTGATCGTTTCAATATTTGACAGACTTTCATCTCATTACTGAAGACCTCCTCTCTCTAATGCTTTTACAAATTAACTTGGCATGATATCTGACAACATGAATCCCTTTGGTTTTATTTATGTTTCAAATTGATTTCAATTGGTTCCCTGCTGGTACATCTTGCATATGTGTGTTTGGAGAAAGGAGGATATTAAACAGAAGTATGTGGCAACAACTCTTATGTGGCAACCAGACTGACTCAGAAAGTATGACAAACTTGTTTCTTGATTGCACTCCCAAAGTTGAAAATATTATCAGTAACGTCACTAACACATGCTTATGACTATTTAGCCTGTTTTAAGAAAACATTCATCATTTCTATTTCTCAGTATACAAGAAGAGTATTCAAATTAGACTACATCTTTCCTTTTTTCTAAAGCACGGCCTCTGTCCTCTTTCTGATTTGATGGTGTACTTTTCCTTTGCATTGCACAAATACAGGGTTCACCAAATGTAGAAATCAATTTGTGTCTTGATCACTGCAATCTACTTAGGTTGATTTTTTTAGGAATTTTGATTGGGACTTGACCAGGAACTGGATATTATACTCTACAGTGCAATGAGGCAAAACAAACAAACTGGCTGGAATTAAAGACTAGACCGTGATCAAAAATGGAAAATGAAGAGAATAAAAATATTGCAATTGAATTTTAATGCACTAGGCTTGTCTCTTAAGTCAGATGGGGCTTATGCTTGGTGTTAATTTTGTCTATCAGTCAGTCCGTTACTGCAGTCAGATCCACTTTCCTTCACAATGAAGGAAAGAGTATACACTCTTCTGTGAAGAGAAGAGTATACACAGGGGAGAGCTGGAAAACCTACCAAGTAACATTAGATAGTCATTAAGAAAAATAGATTCTACAACTATTTTTATTTAAAATAATTTATTATTTATTTCATGTCAGAGAAGATGGTTACAAAACAGAAAAAAATAGTTGGCTGAAAGCATAAGTTCAAACTCACAGTTATCAACATACTCCAAGAGTAGACACAGGTATAATTCACTTTAAAGAGCATTACTTGACATGTACTGGCATGTATCCACTATAAACAGCTTATCATAACAGCTTCATAGTCATAAACATGGCATTAGGTTATTTTTAATAACTGGAGGATCATCTTCTACAAGAAAAAAGATTATGTTAGCTCAATATAATGTCATGCTAAAACTCTCTTGCTCAATTCTTGGTCAGTGTGATTTATCTGCAAAAAGGTCAGATATCTGAGTGTTACACTGCAGTCATATTCAGTAATTCAGAATATGTGTTCAGCTGGGGCCCGGTTGTCAAATTAAAAGTACTCTTTGAAAATAACTTTTGGGCAAACATTAAAAAATACATTTTGGGGGAGGAGGGGTTCTGTTATATTATAATGTTATTCCCTCATCCAAAACATACCTAACATGTTGCCTTGATTTTCTTCTATGCATTTTGAGAAATCCTTAAATCACCACCCATTCAATCAGAGCTACAGTCTCCTGCCAAGTTTCTCTGTCATAGACCACCCTTGACCCTTGCCTTGACCACTCAGCTCCTTCAGACTAGTGGCAGCAGCAATTAGCAAACACCTGGTAGAAATGCAAGTCTGCTGAGCTTGTCATAGGAAGTACTGCTCTGTCCAAAGCTTCTAATAACCAGTGATAACAGCATATTAAGAAGCATTGTGATGACATGCTGAAGGCAGAGTGGAGTAGAAGTTTCTTAAAGAGTTATGTCCCAATTTAAAGGCGTAAAATTACAGAAGACTAACAAGACTTGAACATGTTTTTAAGTCATGTTAAACATATACAACATTTTTATAACAACTAAAAGTAACATAGTTATTTGATTGTGCTTTAAAATGAGATTAAACATAGAGTTCACTAAGCATTCATCTGTGTGTAATGTGTTTCACTTCGTGATAAAATTCCAGAAATAAATGGGTTTTTCAGTAATAATCAGTTTTTATGGGTCTATACATTGTTGACTGGAAAAATGCTGAAACAGTTCTAAATGAAAAAAAAAAAAAATTCTTTGAGCTGTCCTTGATTAATAATAACTGGAACATCATTAGTTTTAGTCTGAAAGGCAACTTTTCATTACTTCTCTTGAATGTTTTACTATTCAAAGTAAAGCACTTTGAATTGGCCTGGTGCTGAAATGTGCTATATAAGTAAACATCACTTGACATTCTTATTTTAATATAATCTCTATCAGACTCAGATGTGAACAGTCATTGACCTTGAAGCTACACAGACGCAGGAGAGGACCTGACTTCTAATTTGAGTTATGCAGACTTGAATACCAAAAATCATAGATGGTTCACACTTGGAAATAACATTTTCAGGCCACTTTTTGAAAGCCTATGTTCACACTGAACATAGGCTTTACCCTTCTGAAAACATGATGCCTTTCAATGGAAATCTTAAAGACCGCTGTTCTGAAAACCTTTAAGTTTATTTTTCCTCATTTCAGTTTACATTTCTTTTACTAACAAGGGTATATGGCCAAGAAGTTATGAACACTTTATGAAAATAATGTGGCTCTTTTGCGGATTTGCTTTGTTTAGATTGCAATATGTTTAATATTGTGGGACTTTGGGGATTTTCCATTCAGAAAAAAAAACAGTAACAGGACTGTTAAGAAGGGTGTCATCATCCAACTGTGACAAGCTGCAGATTCCCAGAAAAATAGCACTTAATTCATTATCATGTGGTGCAATCCAAGCGTGTTGTTGAAAAACTCTTTCAGTGAGCCACATTCCAACCATGTCTGTATCCAAACCAATACCCTCACACCAGGGCTCATCCCCCCACTCATAGCAACTTGTCAGTGAATGGCAGTTATCGAGTACCCTCCTCCCCCACCACCACCTCACAAACACCCTTCCATCCAAAGTCCCTCACCCCCTTCCTCAAAACATTGGTTCAAATCCTCCCACACTTCTTCCATCTCAGCCTTGACTCACATTTTAAGCTCTTTCATTGCTCTGTAGAACAGTTACTGTTGATTGGTGGTTGAGAAAGGACACGAAAGCTTTGGGAGTATTTATAGAGACTCTCTCATTTACCAGAACAATAACAACCCTCCCCCACACTAAGTGAGAAAGAGAGTGTCAAACTAACTTTTGGTTTCACATCTCAAGGGAAACAAATTAGTGCAGAGTTTCAACCATTCAGTGGGATAATGGTATATCTCTGTTAGAGTCATGGCAAGGAGAGTTTGAAGGCTAAATATATGTATAAAAAAGATAACCTCACTGAGCTTGTGCAATGTGTACAATGTCCTGTAATAGTTGCTAAATTCAATTCTTGGTAGTAACACTTCCTCCAGTAAAAAATCTAATTTCTTATCAAAAGGGCCATCTTATTGTACGTTACATGATGTGAGTAATAGTTCTCAATAAATACATGCAACCTGATGATGTGATGAAACAACGTTTTTTTCAGTGTGAAGTGATGTGGCACAGTTTCTGAGGTATTCACTCAGCTTTGGGAAATTGAATTGCATGATACATATCAGGATCATTATTGTGCTAAGATCAGTTGGTATAAACATACTGTAGACTACATGCAGTAATTGTTTTCAAGTGGATAGGATTACTTGAGCTAATCAGTATTATTATTGTTTTTTTATTAATCCAGTAAAAACAATGAGCTGATTAGATTGTTTAAAATCCTACTGATAGATGGCTAATATGGTTGTTGGAGAAGAAGGTGCAATTGGGCATCTATTTGAATAAAGGCATTGTAATATTCCTGTAAAAAGTAAAAGTAACTTGATTATTAGGACTTGTACATATTCTCTGTTCATTATTACAATTTTCTTTCTTATTTAAATCTAATTTCAACTATACAAGACACAAAGCAGTTTTACCAAGGACAATGAACAGAAATTAAGCAAAAATGACAAAACTGATCTTTTTGCTTGCATTGTATTTATACGAGAAATAGTAGCAGTGAACTACTACTACTAGTAGCAGAAGGCACTTAATAACTGATCATCACCACTGCCTCTATAAAAGCAGAACTCTTGGCAATTAACTGATCTAGAGAGTACAGTTGTGTATGGACCAAATTGCTGCTGCTGCTGCTCAATAATTTGGACAAAGATTCTGGGACCAATTACAAGCAATTTGAAGTCCATCATTCCACACTGAGGTAGATTGTTCACAAGTGGGAAACATTTAATGCAATCTCTTTACAGGCAGTCAATCTTCCCAGGAGTCATCATTCCAGCAAATGTACCCCAAAAATATGCTATACTGTATATTGCTTAGACTCTTTGGGTCTCTCTTGGAATGTATCATTGTTATAGTTCAAGGTATTACAATTAGAAAAAGGCTAGGGGTTGCTTGGAAGCGTGGACCAGCCTCCATGCTCAGGCTCATGACTTAACTCTGCCACAGTCTTTAGAAATGGGGTCTGTGTGGGTGTGCATGGTCCATGTGTTTTTAGGAGTTTTTTTGTTTTTAATTGACGGTCTGATGGGACACCCCACACCCAACCTATAGTCAAACCCTTGACATTGGCTGCAACACTTCTGGAGTGTTGCACTAAGAACACTGGAGGCTTAAAAGATATTTTACATTGCAATTTGACTCATTGAAATTGGGCATCTGTCTCTTTAAGAAACTCCTGCTCATTCTGTCGCTCTACCTTTAGCTCCTATTCACAACAGTGCTTGGACTGTTGTGAATACAACAGTATTCACCCCTGTTGAATACAACAGTATAGTTGAATGCAACTGAAAATGTTTTGAAGGACGAGCTCCTACAAAACATGCTTGAAACACAGTTTGAGCATGTGTTTTGTTCTGGCCTCTGCCACAAGTCTGAAAGTGGTTGAGTGGGGAAGACACATGGAAGGATACTCTGTGAGGCAGAAGCTTTCAGCTAACGTTGCACCATAGTGTGACAAAAACATAACACTCTGCTGTATGTTTTGTGCTTGTCACGAGCAGCGATGTTTTTCTGTCCCCAATCAATGCCATGCTGTACCATTGTCATAAGGACATATAACTGAGTACGGGTCGGTTGAATGTCCACTTTTGCAATGAAAGCAAACAAAATATCATTCCAAACCACAGTGACCCATGCTGTACCAATCTCTGGAAACAAGGCATAAGCCAATGTTTTTCAATCCCAGACCTCAAGACACACTGCCCTGCATGTTTTAGATGGTTTCCTGAGTCAAGTATTCTAAATCAGGTATGTTAAAGCAGGGAATTATCTAAAACATGCATGGCAGTGTGTCTTCAGCACTAGCATTGGGAAGCACTGCAAGTTCTGTAGTTTTCAAGAACTGTAGTTTATGAGCAGGAAATTAACATTGTTTAGATTGGTCATAATGTAAAGGGCACTAACATGACCATGTTTTTTTTTTCCAAGTGGTTTTAAAGGAATAATAATGATCAAATGCAGTTCTCTTCCTAAGAAAATTTAAGTAGTCCTTAAATCTAACACTCCTGTAATTAACATGCCAAATTTACCTTTGTGTCTACAAGGTAAGCGAGGCATTGACTTTGTCCTATGTGTTTTTATCAGCTAATAATGGATTAAATATTTTTTTTTACCAAATTGTTTTCTTTTTTTACAGAATCTATAAATAGTCTGAAATACTTCAGTTCAGATTTTGTCAGTTTATACTTTTGGATTAAAGCACTGTACTTACTTTTTCCACACAGATCTTTTGAATTATGGCTTTATCTTTGTTTAATAGATAATGACAAATAATGACAAGAATCTGAATCGTTTTATTATATCTTGATATATATAACCCTGTAATTGAAGGGATGTATTTTCATACTCCCACAAGTAGCATGTTTAAATTTAATACAAGAGCTGGGATCATGTACAGTAACTGTCCAGTAATACTATGTTCCTGTGCAAAACCCAGCAAAATGATAGGTTTTTGTCTTGGCTTGGGGCTATTTCTTACACTTTCACTTCTACCTTTAGAACAGTATTGGGAATATGGTGTGAATTGTCAGTTGCTGGTTTTAGTTTTACAACCTTTAAACTGAGATGTCACAGCCAGTTAATAGATGTTTCTGTAATTAAATGTTAGCTGTACCCTCTGTTGTAGCCTTGAGCACAACCCTATTGAATATCTTTGTCTGTGTGTACTTGGATACTACAACAGAATGCTAATTAAGTACATTTATTTTGCACCTAAATTGAGATTACAGTAAGTGGAGTGTAAAGTGAACAGGATGCTTGAAAATAACAAAAGAGGTTCATATTTGACAACCAAACATAATCTATGATCATATTTAATAGATTACACTATATATATCCAAAGAGGTTTGTTTGTCAGATTAAAAGTACCTTACAACCTTAACACTATGGTCCAAACCAGACACAATATTGGGTTCTGCAGCACTTTTGCCAACAAGATCAATCTAAGCATATGCTATACAATAACCAATATAGGCATGTTGCATATCTATGTACCTAATGGGCAAAAGCTCATCTAAATGATTACAACACAATTTTCTACTTCAACAACACCCAGCTCAAACACTAAGCTTTTACAAAAAAAAAAACAACAAAAAAAGCTAATTAGGTGCTAACGACTCACACCTGGTAAACATGCAGCAACTCCTGCTCACACAAACTACCAATCAGATTAAAACCCAGACTTTGCTGTTTCCAACAATACCAGAATCACCATGCTATGTGCAAAACTCACTGAACCAGCAGCCAAAGAAGACAAAAAAAAACAACAAAAAAACCCAGCTAATTTCGTAGCTAATTTCACGAAGCTAAAAAGATAAATTCAGTACTACCTTTGCTGTTTTATGGTCATAAGCCATGTTAGATGTGTCAATCACCCAAATCAACCAATGGGCTGCAGAAACTCTGCGCTGTAGGTTTGCTTTTCTGACTCAATGCTCAATGCTTTTATAACCAGAACACCCAGGTCTGTGCTTTTTAGTAGTAATTCACTCTTATATTGTTAAAAAAATCACTGTTATTAATTGCAAATAATATTTATAGCAAGATATAGGTTGGGGGGGAAAATAAGTAAATAAATAAATAAAGAGAGAGAAATTTGTAATTACACACATAGTGCCAAAATCTCCAAAGCCGGCAAATTTGGAATGTTCTGGAATTTACCAATACCTTTGTAAAATGTCTATGCTTCATCTTTTTGGAATGAAATTTGGTCCAGTAAGTGGTCAGAACCTGTATTGTGAATTACTAGAGGTTCCGGGTTTCCACTGCATGCTTTTAAGGAAAATCCACATTACGTAATGTATTTTATTAGAGTTTAATATTTTTATTTAGTATTTTTTCACTGTGTGCCATATGTATTTGTTCTTTCTCAGTAATATGAATGTTGATTTTTAGACCTCTAGAGTACTCTCTGGAATGCTACTTTTATTTTGATATCCGAAAAGGTCAAATACACCTTGTAGTTCCTGAGATATATGGATCTAATTTTGGGGATGTTTTTTTTGAGAACTGTCCAAAAAATATACAAGAAAGAGGCTCAGATATTCAGTATGTCTCATTAAGACCATATTTGTCTTATTTTTTTAAGGGGTTATTTTTCTAAAGCTTTTTTGAGCTTTACGTCATGATACAATGTCACTCCCAAATCAAAAATGTAGGGAGTTTTGATTCTTTGATTCTTTTATGCATGTTTGAGAAATCCTTGAATCACCCCTGGCAGCCATTCAGGGTGTGCCTAAATGCTTGCTCATACCATGCCCCACCTATTTACCTTGGACTTCAGTCCAGCTGAACTCCTGCCCCACAGACCACCCTCTTCTGCCCTTCCCCCACTCAGCCACAGACTAGTGGCAACAGCAATTAGCAAGCTACTAGTGGAACTGTGATTCTGCTGAGCTTATCATATGAGCTTATTGTCATTTCAACTCTCCTAAGAATGGTTTTAAAAGGCTTAATGAAGAAGAATTGTGGTGATGACGTGGTGAAGTTGGCGTGTCCGAAAGGATAGAGGCTCCTTAAAGAGACAGAGGCCAATTTCAAGACATTAGATACAGCTATGATGCAAAGTCAAATTCCTATATATATATATATATATATATATATATATATATATATACACTGTTCAAAAAAATAAAGGGAACACTTAAACAGGTGTTTAACACTTAAAGTGTTCCCTTTATTTTTTTGAGCAGTATATATAAAGCACTATTTAAGTCTGATGTCATTTCATTTCATAAACTCCATCTTCATAAACGCTGAAGGTAACATAGTTAATTGATTGTCCTACCAAAAGGACAAGAAAATACATAATGTTCTACCCTTCTTTATTTGGTCAAATCTGATATAATGTAAGTCTTTGATGTTGTGTTTTAATTTCCTCTAAGTGGAAAATAATCATAATTAACAGAAGAAAATGCTTGAAAACATCAATCTGTGTGTTAATGTATATTAGGTGTGTCCCAATGTGAATTGCGTTATCTGTTGTCTGCACACATTTATGCATGGAAGGGCACAAGTGAGCTGGTGGTTCTCTCTAGCAATCATTGGGTGAGAGGCGGTGTATACCCTGGATAAGTTACCAGTCCACAACAAAGAAAACACTGGACAAACAACCATACACACACACTCTTACCTCAGGGCAATTGTAGAAACCAATAAAACTAAGACTCATCTTTTTGGTCTGAAGAGATCCCACACATTCAAAAGGTGAACATGCCAACTCCATGCAGAAAGAGACTAGGCTGGAACAGAAATATGAAATAGTATTAAAATGTATTGAATGTAATCCCACATTGTAAAGTTTCAGCTGTGTAGAGCATTATCAGAGCCGTATTTTTCACATGCCCTTTGACCAAAACATTGACTTTTTGACTGGCTACAAGAACCATTATGTTGTTCCATTATTTCTTTGTTCAATGGCATCTGCTAAGTTTCTTTTTCTTCAACAAACTTTAAGAGCCAGGGAAATTGGTAGTCATTGCATCACTTAGCAGGCAATTCCCTTGTGCCGTCTTCACTTTAATGCACTTCTGTGGTGCTTTTGCTTTAAAGGAATTTGGAGCAAAGGCACACAGCAAAATCGGGAGTGCTAATTCAACTCTCAGAGTGTTACACTTGACTCTCTTTCTGAGTTTATGCAATTCCCATGGATTATGAGATAAAATTACACTGTTATTATTTTAACTCTTTAATCATGTTAAATATTTGACATGCCAGTTGTTGTTTTATGACACCACATAAATGCATTTTTAACTCAAAGTTGTGTTATTCCGTTTCACGCTGTTAACTTTTTAACAGACATTGTGTTATTTTATGACACAGTAAAGTGTATCTTTACCAATAAAAATCATGTTTCTCTCCCATGCTGTGGTGGCGCAGGGGGTTAGCACGCCCCACATTTGGAGGCCTTAGACCTGCGGAAGTCGCGGGTTCGACTCCCGGTCCCGACGACCTTTGCCGCATGCCCTCCTTCAAAAATGGCGCCGGCTCAGCTGGCTGCCTGCAGATACAGCTCCTGTCGTGTGTGTGTTAATCTGTGTATAAAAAATTCTTGCTGTAACTGCGAAATAATTTCCCTGCTGGGATGAATAAAGTAATTCTTCTTCTAATGGTGCTATCATTCATTGTGTTGTTTTATAATACATTAAAAGTGCATTCTGTGTTTACAAGCCCAACATGCAAGTTGCCATATCTAAATTTTTTGTAGTCAAGGCTTTAGAAAGTAATCATCTTGTACTGTGGCATCTCACAGTTATGGAGAGGAAAGTGCAGTTTTAATAGTAATTTAAGAATCAGTTACCATGGCAGTTAGGTGAGAACATCCCCTCTGTCAATACACAGCGGTGAGGAAGAGAGTGCGTCGCAAAACCCCATAAAGCAGTTTGAGGATGTTGTTTGATATATAATTATTTCCATGTTCAGGAGATTTTTTGCAGTGTTTTCTTCATTTCAAAAGTTTGATTAAAGTATTCTAAAAATATACCAGCTTCCGTAACGGAATAAACACATAAAATTAAACAAGCCTTCCCTAATTGAAGGCTTTTCAGAGGAAGACTTATCATGCAAAACATTCATATTTGACAAGTTTAGCTAAAATATGAGGCTGTACATGATAATAAACTAATGGGAAGTTAGGCTCTTTTCAGAGAGCCAACTCTTGTGGCATTGGTCCCAAAGACGAGCAGGCTCTTTGGGCTCCTAAATTCCTCCCAAACAGTTCCCAAACTGTTCTTAGTACAAAGTTTCTAAGGATTAATAGAGGAGCAATGTTGTGATGACATGGTGAGGTAGCATGTTGGAAAGACCATGGGCATTATGTTCCTGGAAAATACATAATACTGCCCCTTTACGGAAAAAATAAATATGATTATTATGACAGAATTAAAATGTGTTAATAATGCAAGTCATTATTTTTTGTTTCAGAAGGTGTCATGAAGTTTTTCAGTTAATTTGTCTTTGGTTTTACAGTGTAGCACAGAGGTGTCTCTCAGCTGTCTGCCTATTTCTGCCTACCATCACACAAACATTCTGGCGCTTGTGTTTCTTCTTGCAAAGATGCAGCCACACCTATACGCCTTAACAGAAAGTCAGAAATCAATAAAAGGCTGAAGGCAATGTTTGCGAAATCGCTTCTCACTAAAAACACTGACTACATTGAGAGGGAATAAATCCATGAATCATACCAAAACATGTAAAAAGGGTAGGGCAACATTTAATCTTTTGCTGACTACAATCCAAGTCACAAATTACACATTTCCTAGAATGCCACAATACTCACATATTTGGATTTTACACAAATATTTATTTTCACCTATATACTTATGAACAAAACAATTTATTTCTTAACTCTTCCCCCAGCCAGAAATATGGCAAGAATGCCTACTGAGCTCAGAGTTTCCACTGGTAAAGTCAGAGGTTACACAGCAGCCATGATGTTAAGAGTGCCTACTGAGCTCAGTGTAGTTGCTACATATGTAAAATGTAATGAATGTTGCGGGTATGATTTATTTACAATTCTGACTGTCTGCATCTTACTAACCAGTGGCACATAATCTCTATTTGTGCACATGCTTCTCTTGTTTGAATGCACAAAACGAAGGGAAATACATTTTCTCAGCCTGCACTGTTAAGGGTCGTTAGCACTGCAACAATTTGCAAATCCCACTGGTTTTACGACTTGCAACTAGAATGTGATCATCTTTAGCCCCCCACAGAAAGTCTGCTTAGGGTTTCATACCAAGATGAACCAAACTTGTTTATAAGCACTGTGAGAAAACTGAAACTGGATAACTATGCTAAAATTGGTATGGCATATACTGTACTTTGGAGCTTTCTGTTGGTGCAAAACTAACATGTTGAAGTTTTTTTTTTGGATCGGGACCACATTAGAATGTGAAAACCAGAAGAAACGGCTAAATATGAACTGGTAAAGCTTGGTTTGGGCAGTTCTTCAGTGATAACAATTTTTGATATCTGAAAAGCTTCCTCTGTGAAACAAAGAAGGAGATTCTGCTGCCATCAAAATACAGTGTATTGTTCTAATGAATAGAGTATTATGCATCCTCTCATGTGAGCTGAATATATTGTTACACCTCTATTTTAAACTGATGTAATGATGTGACTCAGTTGAAGAAAATTGCTATTTGATGCAAGGTTTATTGTTTTATTGCCAGAAGTCTTTTGCATTCCCATTTTCTTGACTCAAAGAATGATTGAATAAGGCTTACCAGAAACTTATGTTAATTCTGTGTTTTTGTTTGCACTGCCTGGTTGGGTGATTTTCTCAGACAGTCTCCACACCTGGGAGTGGCTTTCTACAACAGTGGTTAACCGGACAATGTCACACAATGACAAACCTGTAGCTGCTCGTTTATGAACAAATTAACCTTACAATAGACTGGGTTGCTTCAACCAAAAGTGCTTTCATTCATTTGCATCTGCAGGAGAAGGGTCGTTGTCCTAAAGTGAGCAATCAAGACACAAATGGATATGAGGAGTGGATATGCAGACACACACTGACACACATGCTCAGACCTGTAGAAAAACACACGTATGCATCTTGAGTCACGTAAAACACTATGAATGAGGCAAGTGAACATCCACGAGTGGCTGTGGTTACACTGCAGCTTGCAGCCTGAGTGGCTTAGAATAGCACAGAGGCAACATTCCTCTGCCCTCCCTCTGCAGCCAGCCAGCAGACTGCTGGGTCACATGGACTAACAGGGATCTCATGGATCTTAGAGATGAAGTGTGAATACACTCACAAGGGCAACACGCTTGCAATGTAAAAACACATGTAATGAAAAGTATAGAGAATGTCTATCTATCTATCTATCTATCTATCTATCTATCTATCTATCTATCTATCTATCTATCTATCTATCTATCTATCTATCTATCTATCTATCTATCTATCTATCTATCATCTATCATCTTGTGAGTAAGTATTTGGTCCTTACATGTTTCAGATCAAAAGCTTCGGAAAAAAATATGTCTGTCAAAAAGCAAAATGTAGTTTTCCAATTATTAATATCTATTAACTGTATGCACCACCTTTGGCAGCAATAGCTGCTAATATATTTGTTACATCTCTATGGAGGAGTTTAGGTTCAACTGAGGTTTAACCCAAAGGCAGTTGAGCATAAGATAATAAACCAGTGGAATTTGTGTTTTTTAGTTTGTCTAGGACTTGAAACAGCAAAGCAGGCCAAGACAATCACACTACCACTACCATGTTTGGCAGTAAATGGACTGAACTTATATAGCGCTTTTCCAATCATTTTGATCACTCAAGCCAAACGCTTTATACTAGAGTCACATTCATCCATTTGCACTCATAAACACACACACGGTTATACACTTATATGTAGATCTCACGTAGGTAATTTGGGGTTAACTGCTTTGCCCAGAGGCACATCGATATGTGGCAGGAGGAACCTGGATTTGAACCTACAACTTTCCGATTTCCGATTACAAGACAATTACTCTACCCACAAAGCTCCTTATAACCTTCCGATCAACTCTCCGACTATAGGCATGATGTTATTTTTCTGAAACCATTAGTTTTACACCAGATTAATGGCACACTTTCAAAACGTTCCATTTTTGACTCATTAATCCAGCAGATATTTTGCCCAAAATCGTGTCCGTCAAGATGTTTTTTGACAAATGTTCAGGTTCTTCTTGATCCACATGTGGCTTTGGCATTGGAACGATCCAAGGGGCCATTGTTACAGATGTTTTTCCATGTTCTTTTGTGGTGTCCTTGCTGAGTCAATGCACTCTCTGAAGGATTTTTGTAGATTAGCCAATCCTGGGATAGTTCACCACTAACAACTGACATTTGTTTTGTCAATTGGTGGCTGAAGACCTTGACTGTGGTTTCCAAAGTCTTAAAGACAGTTTTCTAACTCTTTCCAGAATGATAGAAGCTTGTTCATTTTTTTTTTTTAATTTTGTGTTCTTTAAAAATGTCTTAGCCTGCTTCATTTATTTCTTGATGGCATAGATCTAGCAGTAATCAGACCCTGGTCTTGCTAGTAAAATGAACAAAAACAAACAAACAAACAAACAAAAAAAAACTTATAGCTAATTCATGATGTGAAACGGATGACTGTGGGTGAGGTCAATCACTTTTACACATAAGCTTGGGTTGCTTTTTCTCCTTTAGTTCATATTTGAAAACATTCTGCATAAGCTTCTCTTTGTAAAATATTAATATTTGTTTGATCTATCTATCTATCTATCTATCTATCTATCTATCTATCTATCTATCTATCTATCTATCTATCTATCTATCTATCTATCTATCTATCTATCTATCTATCTATCTATCTATCTATCTATCTATCTATCTATCTATCTATCTCACTGTGTGTGCAAACAATGATCTCTAGAAAGAAAGAGTGAGGTGGATGGTATTTAAATTGACTACTGTTTCCCAACTCTCCAACGGCCCCTTTTTTCTCTCTACGCCCATGCACAATTATATCAAGTAGGGCCAATAGGAACAAAGAAGCGACAGCGCCGAGGCTCCACCTCCCCTCTGACTTGCCTTCCTCTGAGCTTTTTAGATGTACATAATCCCTGAGTTGACCCAGAAAATAGGCAGTCGTTTCAAGATCTGATGCAGTAGTCTTTGTGCGCACCGTCCCCGCTTTGAGCATGAAGCGTAACCCCGAGGAATACGTCCTGTAATCCGAAGGAGCTTCGCCTCGCACAGGAAAACTGAAGTCGCGCAACTTTGAGAAAACGCAGCGGATACGGGTGAGTGAAATATGTGTTTAGTTTTATTTAGTAATCGGATTGATTTGTTGGAGAAATTGGGGTTTTTTCGCTGTTTGTTGGTCTCAGTGACTCGTGCTGCTGCTCCATTGTTTGCATTCCCTTGTTTCAAAGTCGATCATAACAAAACGGAAATATATCATTCTGCAATATCGAATACAAACATTTAAACAAATGTAGTGTTTAGATGCGGAAACCTAAATATGAATAAAACACAAAAACAGATCCATGTGTTTAATCATGTTTGCACGCCTCGTTGGGTTTTGTGGTGATTCAGCTGTTGGGGAGATGTTGCATGATGTCAGTGTTCTTTGTTGCAACCTTACGTGCAAGAAAATCTAACAGATATCCACCTCAGCTGGTGTGCATTATAGGTGGGATTTAAAAAGCGGCGTTTAAGTTTAGATTTTTCTCGATCAGAAAATGCCCCCCTCCTATGTTAACCTGTAATTTTAAACCTGGGCGTTATTTGCTTTGGCACAAAGAGGGAAGCTTTTTGGAGATTTAAGCGCACCAGCAGGGTTGTGTGTGTGTTTATGTGTGTGCTTTCGCCAGCAGGCAAAATATCCATACACGTTTTGTTCCGTTAGGATATTCCCATATTACACATTTAATTTATAAAGGAGTTTTGCCAGTTTACAAGAAGTCCTGCATTAGATTTAAACAACCAATCTCATAACATTGTTTATTTTTAATTAGATGACATTACATCTTAGTAACAAACCTGCTATGAGAGTTTTGCTGCTTGTCTGTTCCTAAATTACACTGTTTTCTGCTCATATGCAGGAGGCATGGGAGATCATATGATGATGTCCATGAATCACAGCTCAGCAGGCACTGGTCTCCACGGTTACAGAATGGGCATGAATGGCGGCCTGCAGGCGGGTCACCAGCAGCACGCTAACCAGCAGGGCATGAGGGCGCTTCCCAACGGCCAGATGATGCACTACGGAGGCAACCAGGCCAGCATGGAGGCCGCCATTAGGCAGCGCCAGGGCATGGTTGGCGGGCCCATGAACGGACAGCTCAATGGAGCCCAGATGGGTCATCACCAGATGACCTCTGGTAACATGATGTACAATGGACAGCCTCAGCAGCAGCAGCAGCATCACCACCCTCAGCAGCAGCAGCAGCAGCAGCATCATATGCACCCACAGCAGCATCAACAGCAGGCGCCGCATCCACAGCAGCAGCAGCAGCAGCAACAACAACAGTTCATGAATGGAGGGTTAACATCTCAGCAGCTGATGGCCAGCATGCACCTGCAGAAGCTAAACACCCAGTACCATGGACACCCACTGGGACCTATGGGTGGGAACCACATGGGGCCTACAAACCAGTACCGCATGAACCCAGCTCAACTGGCTAGCATGCAGCACATGGCCGGACCGGCACTGGCCCTAAATGGAATGGACGCGGATATGATTGACGAGGATGTCCTGACGTCACTAGTCATGGAACTGGGCTTGGACCGGGTCCAGGAGTTACCGGAACTCTTTCTGGGCCAAAATGAGTTTGATTTTATCTCAGACTTTGTGAGCAAGCAGCAACCTAGCACTGTTAGCTGCTGAAAGGACCTTTGTTTGCAATGGGCCACACTTGGAGGAGGAGGTGTAAGCATTGTCCAGGAAGGATGGAGAGAGGCTGTTGGTTTGATTTTAATTTCATGAGCACAGACCAGTACAACTAAACTGAAGTTGCAGTGCTGGATGTGCAAAAGAGAACTCTGGATATCCACAGCTTGTGTTTGGTTGTGGCTGGAGACCGTTCACCATCCTGGACATGAATGTAACTAAGAAATCCTTAAAATCTCAAAAGCCACTGAACAATACTATGACACTATGTAGCCTCTAAGTCTGGACTCTCTGACAGTTTACCAGTAAAAGAGGTGTATTTATTTATTCCTATCTGAGAAAACTGATAGACAGAAGAGTCACCTTCTCTGTTCTTGGGATCCAAGTGGTTTTTCTGATCCTTTTTTTTTTATTATTGTTTTTTTTTTTTTTTTTTTTTTAAACAAGTTTGGGTAGGAATATGGAAATTTAGGATCTCTGCTCATGGACTTTCCTATTCTGTTTGGCTTAATATTAAAATTATTTCATTAAAGAAAGCAATGCTCATTTTATCTTTAATCACAAAAGTGATACAGTGGATCATTAGTGATGAAATGCACACTTTCAAGTAAAATGCTTAACTCTTGGTAAAGTGCGGCCTTTTTAAGATGTGATGTTCTAAAAACAAAATCTACTGCTTGTACTGTATGAAGCTGTAAAACTCCAACATGTCCACACTGTTTGTGTTCTATTGGAGATGTAGAACCGCCTTAATCATGCAGATTTTTATTTATTGGTTGTTTATATTGTTCCCTTTTTTTTTTTTTTTCGGTGGTCTTTGTGAAAGGGGGTTTTGACGATCAATAAAAATGGCCTGGATAGAAGTGTGGCCTGCCTTTCAATTCATTGCTTAGCTCTTCCTATAGTCAGTAAAAGTCAGAGATGAGGTGAGGGGACAAACCAGATATTTTTCAGTAGGCTTGGCCTCAGAATCCAATATGGCTGCCTTCATTTTAACCTTTTTTTTCTCATTGTTTTTTCTTTGGATTGATGTGATTGACCAAATTGTCTTTATGGCTGCAGCTGTTTTTAAACTCTACATTACACACTGCAGTTAATTTGCTCCTGAAAAACATGTTTTTACTAGAAGTGAGCTTTTCCTGGTTAAATAAAGGTCTTGCAGAATAATGGAAACTAACATTTCTTGTGAGAAATGACTAACAGCAGCCCAAATACAACTACCGGTAGTTTGAGAACCATGGTTCTGGATCGTTGATAGTTCTTGCCCATTCTCATTTCTGTTCCGTTTCCATAGGATCCAGGACTAGACAGTGAGATTTCTATAGATGAAGGCTGATTTTTGTGTCTGGTGAATCTTGTCTTTGTTAATTTGATCATGTTTTTGCAGTCTTTGCACTGCTCCAAAATCTAGTGATTCCACATATTTTGTTTAATTCCAGGGGCCATTTTTTAATGAGGTGCTTTTCCACAGGTATTCCACACAGAATGTGTGTTGTTTATTCTCACCAGACCAAAGCAAACAATTCCAGGAAAAGACCTGATGGAGTTTAGCAAACCCCACACATTTACATGTTTCATGCTTGGATAGAAACAGCTTTTTTCCTGCAAGCCTCATAGGTGACTAGTTGACTCCTAATGGTTTGTTTTATGACACTTGGTGAGTCCAAGGTGTCACTTTTTGCTGCAGTTCTTCAACAGTGAGCTTTGTTTCTTTTACCTCCCTTAACATTCAGAATGTGGTGCATTCATTCATATTGAAGGCAAAGGAGAACACCGTTGGACGTTCTGTTAAAAAATCTTACTACAACTTTGGCTATTTCTTAGAAATCTGTTGGAATTTCAGGTTAACATGTAATTCTTGCCACTGAAAATAATCTGAGTGACAATTTGGTACGATTATGTTTCTCTACTGTTTGCAAGAGGAAAGTTGCATTTATCAGTTTAATTCTGACCTTGCATTTTGGGTAATTATACCCAAAAGTGGATTTACCTTTATTTGGATATTAACTCTGATGACACGATAAAGTAAATGACACAGTAAAAGCAAAGGAGCCGAGTTAAGAATTTTGATAGTAAAAAAGGTTATTTAAACTAGAATGTCTTATTGCAAATAGTCCTACCCAACATAGATAAAGAGTAGCTGAAGAATATGCCTGTTTGCTGTGAGAAGTAAATTCACAAAAGGTTTACACTATTTCAAAATAGCAGTCATTTAGCCTGCTGCCTGACTGCCAGTTCAGCCACAAAACCAATCCCCTAATATAATAGAGTTCATTGTGAAATGGCGGTAAAGACACTTTCTGTGGTAGCAGAGTTGTTGGAATTGTTTTGTGACTCCAGGCTGAGAAAATGCTTGATTGAGGTTGTGTTGGGAATGTCATCACCGCGGTTAGCTTTTTCCACACTGTCAACAGAGGCATCTTTACCAGCATCGTGAGTAACAAGGAGGGAAATGAGAGCAGCACTGTAAAAATAGTCCTAGCTGATTGTTCAATTTTTTTTTTTTTTAAACTCGGCTCGCCTCTTAAAGCAAACCCCCTTGGCTCAATTATCCACTTGTGTTGATAGCCAGAGGGCTCAGTTTGAAAACCGCATCGCTGATGACACACATTGAGATGTGTTTGGCTGAATGGAGGGTTTGATTTGGGGAAAGTGAGCATGTTTCCTTCTTTAGTCTAACATTGACGAGAGAATGGCTCGTAAGTAGGCCAACAGTCTTGGCACATTGCTCGTTGACAGTTGCAGGTGCCCAATGCCAATCTGGAGAGATGGTCTTCTGGTGTGCTGGCACACAACTAATACTATGTCTCCTTGTATATCTCATAATTGCATGCTACTCTTTGAGCTCTTTGTTTTGCCCCAATTAAATGTGAGCTTTGGTATTTTGGTTGTAATTCCATAGGCGGACTGTTAACTGCGCCGAACAACCCTGTTTGCTTTCCCAATCCCTTGTTATGACTGCCACTTGCTTCACCGAGGCCAGTCTAGACGCAGGCTAAGTAGGGTGGGACGCTTGCAGTTACTTCTATCTTTTTTTTTTCAGCCCACCCACAGCAACTGCTCGACACAACAGTGTGTCTTCCTGTGGTAGCTCGCTGTTCTCTCTGTATAAGTCAGAGACCCAAAAGCCGCATACTAACAGAAAGGCAAAATGAAAGACAGAAGACATACAGTAAGAAGGGGGAAGGAGAGAGAATGTAAAGAGTTCACTATTAGAAATTAGCTGGAGGGATTTTCTTCATTTCTACTACCTGGGGAAATTTTTTTCTCATCTGGGTTTTTCCCACAAAACGTCTAGGACTTAATTCAAAAGTCTTCCCTGAATGTCTTCACAATGCATTTAAACTTCCTTATATATCTCCTTTTCTCTCAAACCAAAGAACTGAACATTTGCTGCAGGTCTGTATCAAGTGCTGTCTAGTTTTTTTCTCTTTTCCAGGCTCTGGTCCAGCTGGTGCCAAGCCTGAGCTCACGTTAATCTCCGGCCCTGGCGCCAATGACAGATAGGTGGTCATTTGCTGTTGTCACGCATGACCAGGTCTCCCACATGTCCACACACACACTGAATCTGTGCACAACCTGATCAAACAGGCTAAGAGGGACACCTCGGTATCAGTGTGTATCCAGGAGAGAAGATAAAAGATTTATGTCTCATCTCAGCTCATTGTGATCCCTCCCTCCCTTCACCTGAAGTGTGTTAAGTGGGCTGCCTTCAATGCTACCAGTAAATGAGTAAATCAGGTTTTGCATCTATGACAGTGTGATTAAATTAACAAGAGCTGTCACTATTTTTCCTCAATACAATGAGGGGGAAATTTTTAAAGAAGAAAAGCTGAGTTTTGTCAGATGAGAAGTGATGTGTCATACAGGAAAAGGTTTCTGTATGTGTAAATATTTTGTGAAGAAGGCACGTGTTTGAGCGTGCCTACTTTACCATGGCAGCTAAGGTTTTTTCCCCCCTATTTGGAGTGCTTTTTGTTAACCTTGCCTGCGTGTTTGTGTTGGCAGGGGGCAAATAAACAGCAGCTCCCTCTGGACAGGCAGGGTTCACAGTGTGGACATGTTGCTCAAGCCGAACTTCCTGATTTTCTAGCTGAACAGTCACCTTGTGTATCCTCTTGACATTTGGTCAGTGTGCTGTGATCTTCCCTTTTCTTCACTTCAAATGAAGCAGTGACCCAAGATCTATATTTAAGCAGTTGTAACACCTCTTATCAGTTGACCATAAATAGAAAAACACAGTTTTAAAATTATTATTGAATCACTTACAGTCACTTGATCACTTACGAAAAAATATTTACAGATGCCAAATTGTTTAAATTCAGCCACATGGTTTCCTAAGATGAATGGCCTGTTTAATGTCATGCCACAACATCTTAAGGTTCAAACTTTCCAATTCAAGCTTTTTGTTTTGTTCATTTATTAAACATGAACTTTGTGTGCTTCACATCATGTCTTACCCAAGAACACCTGAGCTTAAGGCCACCAATTGATGGTCGAACAATCTCCTTCATTACTTCATTTCTAGCAGAGCGCAAAATCTGTATTTATATTAATTATGAAAAGTTGACCAGGTTCTGAAGCAGGGAAGCAGTTCAAGATTACGAGACAACTCTGCACAACAGTTTTTGTCAATGTTATGTTCTTTTTTTTAAAAATAATTAATTTTGCACTAGATGTAACCACATTTTACACAGGTTCCACTTTTGTTTTGTCAGTCTACCAAATACTTTCCTTATAGTCCTGGGGATCAGCGAGATGTTTTGGCAAATGTGAGACGAGTATTTGCGTTCTTTTTTGGGCAGCAGCGGTTTTTTATCCTTGGAAGTCTCCCATTTATGCCAGTTTTGCCCAGTCTCTTTGTTACTGCTCAATTATAAATAATCACCTCTACTGAGGATATTTACGCCTGCGGTACATTAGATTTTGTTCAGGTTGTTTTTGTTTTTCTGTGACCTCTTGGATGAGTTGATGATTCACTCTTGGAGATATTTTGGCAGGACAGCGATTCCAGGGAAGGTCCACCAATGTTCTATGTTGGGTTTCATTTGTGGAAGATCCCCTTCACTGTGAATCACTGCTAATGCTGGTGCCATTGATATTGTAGATTGATAGAAACCAATAACTCTGTGTCTCTTGTTCTCTTGACTTGATTTTAGATCAGGACATAGCTCACTTATTCTATTTTAGTGATTTTCTTTATATTTTGCAGGTCAGGACAAATCAGGGCTTGCTTTTCAATGTTTTTTCCAACGATTTTTCCCTTTAATAAGCAGAATAATTTAAAAACTGATCTCTTTATTTACTCAGGTTATCTTTGTAAAATGTGGTTGGTGAAACATTTGTGTGACAAAAAAAAAAAATGAAAAAAGAAAAAATCCACAAGGTGGGTAATACATTTTTCCAGCACTATACATCTAGATATGTCTCAGTGATATTTTACCTCTGGAACCTTAGCAGTTAAAAAAAAATACTGATTATTGCATGTTGGGGCAGGTGACATAGATGTTGCCTAGTGACTGGGAGCTCCTCCTCCAACCCCCTTACCGAAATCTGGGGTTGAGTGTGTTGTCAGCTCTTTGAAGTCAAAGGGAGGTGGTGTAAATAATTTATTTGCCTTCACACAGCTGACACTTCTCGGTCTGGCTGGCTAAAGCATCAAGGTGTCCTAACAATGTTAAAGGTGGTAAAGATTGAAGAGTTGTGCAGTTTTTAACAGTTGGCTGAAACGGATCTGAAGCTGCAGTTTCGCAACAGAGGCAGAAAGGAAGATGTTAACCCTGTTACTATTACAAAACACAAGGAGGCAGATAGAAATCAAACTGATTCAACCACAAAAACAATCTTAAATCTCCCTTTGTAGACCAGGGTCCTCCTTTTGTATTTTGCAGAATCAGCACAACGTGCCTTTCAAAAAGATTAGTCACTTTCATTTTTTTACCTTTTGCCATGTTGCAACCGCAGTCTCCGTTTTACTTTTAAATGATTGACCAACACTGCATAACTGTGACAATGTAGGACAATGATACATGGTTTTCAATATTTCTTTGCAAAGAACAATCTGATAAATTTTGTGCATTTGCATTCAATTCCCAGGGGCCAATCTGTTCTAGAACCACATTTCTCTGTAATCACAGCTGCAAGTCTTTTGGGGGAATGTCCCTATCAGCCTTCCAAATCTAGATATGTTCTTGCAGAATAGTTCAAGCTTCATCCGATTGGATAGGAAGCATCTGCAAGCTTCTCCAGAGCTACCATAATTAGCTTGGCTACTTCTTTGATTAATGCTATTTTTTTCCCAGACAGGATGCTTAGACGATAAGATTGAAAGGTTCACAGTTGTGCCATGTTCTTAAAATGATGGGTGATAGAGATACTGTTTTATAACCTGCTTTAAGATTCCCCCCAACTTTATCCCTGATCAATCTCGCATGCTCCTTGGTTGTTGCAATGCTGTAATGTTCTCTGACAAAACTCAGTCCTTCACTGAACAGCTGTATTTATGCTTAGATTAAATTGCATACAAATGATCTCTAAATGGGCAACCTCTAGTGGATTTAATTTAGGGGTAACAATGTCAAAAGGGAGCTGAATGCAAAAGCAAACACTTTTCAGATTTGTCTTTGTAAAACATGTTGAAAACCATGTATAATTTACATTTTACTTTATGCACTACTTTGTGTTGATCTATCACATCAGACCAGATTAGAATGCATTAAAGTTTGCAACATATTGTGAAAAAAACTAAGTTGCATGAATAATTTTGCAAGACGATGTGTTTGAAGTATTGCCTCACAAAAAGTGCTCTTTGTTTCAAAGTTTCATCAAAGGGCTAATAGGGAAGTTCACACTGTTGTGTTCATCTCCTGCACTTTCTGAAAAATTGCATTTGACCTGTTTAAGGCCAGCTGGGAAATTATTTGGGCCGACCCTGGGGAGAAAGATTCATAGGGATCAAATGGAAGCGAACAGTATTAACACAGTTTATGTTCTGTACACAGTGTCTTTGTGAGCAGGGCTTAAAGCCTGCTTGCTAATCTGGTGGTGACAGTGGCAAGCACATGCTACCAAAGGCCGACTAATAAGCAACTGGGGGTGGAGTTACACTGAGCAGCTTTTACAAGGCTTGTTGAATGTTTACCTGGAGGTAAAACTGATGGTGTTACATCAATGTGTTTATTACAAGATGGACGCACAATGCACATAATTCTTTGTTTATGTAGTGTTTATGTCAGTTTACTTGGGAAAAATCCTTATAAATCAGCTGTTTTAACAATTTATGTCTGCTTTTTTATGCTTCCTTATTTATATAGGTGCTCTCTTTGCACCTGCTCTTGTCTGTCAAAAGGTTTCTTGCAGGGAGATCCCACACAATAATTTTCTGAGTTTTTCTTAATTTTATTTTTGTCGATTCAAAAAAGAATAATGCAAAGTGAAGAAGTCCTGTTCTAAAATCATGACACTTCTTTACAATGACACAAAACTCAAATTATGAGCCACTGTTTTAAAACAATTCCAGTATCTTTGAAAGCTGATATAAATAAGGGGTTGTTTAAGGCTTTTAAAAAGTACTTTTTCTGCTTTAAATAAGCCACGTTCAGGGTTTTAAATAAAACAAATCTAATACCAGAACCATGTTTTCGCAAACATGGCTGCAAAATCTTTTTCGGGTTAGATAGACCTCTGATTCATTTTGCTTAAATGAAATGTCTAATACTCAAGGAAAAATAGCTCTCTCACAAATTTCTTCCAGTTGTTGTGTTGTCATTCTTTAATGATAAGTAACGTTAATCAGATGTTAATATCAGACTAAGGTAATCTGAGAAAACACAAAATGCAGTTCAAAATATCGATTTCATATATTTACAGAATAACGCTATCCACACCAATCGACCCTACATGAAAAAGTAATTATCCTCCCTTAAAGATAATGATTTGACTCTGATTAACCATTGGTCCAACAATTTTTGAAACTCTTGGAAGGAAAGCTGAGTTCAAATTTATGAGCCGCACCCAGGTCTCATTACTGCCAGACCTGCAGAATCAAGAAATGACCCAAATAAAACCTGTCTGACGTGAATTAGTTAAAAGATCTAAAAAAAAAAAAAACAACACACCAAGCCCAGATCTAAAGAAATTCAAGAACAGATGAGAAACAAAGTCTTTGATATCTATTGGGCTGCAAAGGGTTACAGAGCTGGTTAAAAGGTTTTAGGATAGCTAGGAAACTATAGTGAGACACATCATCTGCAAAGTGAGAAAACATGGAACAGAGGTGAATCTTTCCAAAACTGACTGGTCTATAAAACTATTTGAAGAGAACATCAGTGACTCACCCAGGACATCACAAAAGAACTCAAAGTACCTTCACTAGCCTCAATTAAGGTGTGTTTATTGTTCATGATTCCACAAGAAAGAAACTGAGCCAAGCTATACCCATGGGAGTTCGAAAAAAAGAAGAAAAGAAGAAACACACACAATAAAGTCTCATCTCACATATCTAAACATCCTGTTAATTTCTCAGACTTTCAGGGAAATATTCTATGAAGTGACAAGAAAAACATCACACTTTATCGAAGATGTGCCATAAGACATTAAATCAACATTAAGTCAAACACGATGGTGGTAATGTGATGATCTGGGACCGGTTTGCAAATTGAAGATTGATGGCTGTAAACAATAAATTCTGTCTTCCACCTGTAAACCCTGTCAACAGTCTGCTGCCTCCAGCTGACCTGTACTTGAGTTATGCAGCAGGTCAATGAACCAAAGTACACCTGAGCGACTCAAAACAAACCAACCACACAGACAAACATGCACACAAAATTTCAAAGTCTGGACATTAAACAACTCATTCATCCACAGAAACACAATGCCGTGGCTGTATTCAAATAAGTGTGCAAAGAAGAGTGAGCTAAAATTTATCCACAGATATTTAAAAGATGCAATGGCATTTATCACAAATACTTGATTGAATTGTCTCTTTTGGTGACCCACCCAAACAGGTTTTCAGGATTCAATCGTATTTTCACACAGGGCAAGGTTGGTTTGGTTATTATTATTCCTCTTAATAAATGGAATCTCCATTTGCAAATGGCTTTTTGGGTTTACACCAATCTTTGGTGTTAAAACTTCTATAATTATCTGAACCAATTGTATGGACAAAAACATAAAAGAAACTATTGAAAATTTGACAATATGAACATTAATTTATAAAGACAGTTGAATATTATTTCTAATTAACATACAACAGTCACTTCAGACAGATTAGCAGCGTAATTGAAAAGTATGGTGCTCCATTGCACCATTGTGTTGTTTTTCATATAAGCCTGAAAAACAGCACAATGATAAATTGCTCAAAGAGCTTGGAAACCTTCTGAAACTGGAAGAACACTGTGGCATTTGCACCCACTGGATTCTCAACTGAAGATAGGATAATGAAATTGGCATCTGATTTTTTTAATTTTGGCCCTGAAACTCCCAACTATCTTCAGAACACAACATGTCAGACTTGTTGAAGAAAGAAAAATATGGCAATGTAAAGACCTGAGAAAGTCGTTTATCTTTGCCACAGTTATGACTGAACTGCAAGCCCACAGGACTTCCTTTGATATATAGTGAAACTGTTTTGCTGTTTCATAGAGTGTCTGACTTATGGGGCAATAACGGTAGTGGTTGAAGGAGCTCTGTAGAACAATAATGGTAAATACTAAGGGCAGGATTTCCCCAGAGTATCACTATCTGATGACAAGAACCAAATGAAAGAAGAGTGGCAGCTGACTAAAGAAAAAAAAAAATTCCAATGTAATGTTGGGAACTAACCTGAAACCTGAATTTACAATCTTCACAAAAACAACAGACACCACAAGGAGCTGTTACTTCTATAAAAAGCACAAAACACTGGCTACTATTACACATCAACAAGCGCATGCATCAACCACGAGCTCTGAGCTCGTCACATGTGCTAGAGCATAACAAACACAGCACAGATTGTGTGTGTGTGTGTGTGTCATACGCTCACGTACACACAGACACGCATTCATGCTCCTCACTGTAAAAGCCTTGGTCACTGTTTTCAACATTATGCGGTACTCTTTCCTGTTTTGACTCAGCGGGTGTGGTTGAAGTCTTCTGTTTGCACAGAGTTGCTTCACTGGAAGTTATTCTTTGGCCACGTTTTCAGTGATCATTTAGTAATCTATGGACAAAATCTACCCTACAATTGCAAGAATGCTTTTATGCAGATGATGGGTGGAGTCTATGCATTGGCTTGATATCTAGGACCTGGTGTACTTTTCTGTTCAGCTAACTCAACTTAGAAACATATTATACCCCTCAATTTAGAAAAGTGAGGCATATGTATGTTTTCAGACACCAATATCTCTGTTGAATCTTGGTATGTCTTCTTTGTGCAAAGTTGATTAAGCTTTATCAGATTGGGTGAAATACTATTTGTGATGAGCAAATTTTAAGTCTTGCCACACATTCTCAACAAGATTTAGGTATGGACTTTGAATTGGCCACTAAACAAATGTGCTTTAATCTAAACCATTCCATTTTAGCTCTGATTGTATATTTAGGTTTGCTTTCCTGCTGGAAGGTGAACCTTTGCCTTAATTTCTAGTTTTCTTGTGTTTTGCACCATCCAGTTTCCCCGACTCTGCTGAAGAAAACTATCTCCAGAGCATGATGCTACCACTTGTCACAGTGAAAATGTTGAATTCTGATCAGACCACCTTCTTTCACTTGTTTAATGTTCTCGACATGGCTTGTGGCACACTGTAAATTGACATTTCAAAGGATTTCATCTTTTTATGCTTTCATAAAGGCCAGACTTGTAAAGAGTACAAATAATAATTGTCCTGTTCACATATTGTACCACATGAGATGTGGATCTCTGTGAATCCTCTAGAGCTGCCATAGGTCCGTTGGCTGCTTCTCAAATTATTGTTCTTCTTGCTGGGCTTGTTGGTGAGCTATGTGATGTTGAAAAGCTCCATTAGTAAATTAGGTGACTTCTCAAGGCCAAACTAGATTTTATTCATGATTATCGGGGAGCAAAATACAAACGCATGTTGCATTTTCAAACGTTTGCTTTTGTAAATATTTTGAAAACTATTTATTGATTTCTTCTCCCTTCAAAATTGGTCTCGCATAATATCGCTCTCATAAGATCGCAGGACAATACATCAAGTTTCTGTAGCTGCAACATAAGATGTGTAAAGATTCAAGGGGTACGAATGGTTCTGGAAGACAATCTAATGTATGTAATTGCCAGTTCAAAGCAATCAACCAATCAACCACTTCAGGACATTTAGCCCAAGGTTAATCAATAAAAGTAAGCAGGGCTGTTAATACCTTTTTGCTGAGGGTCTAAAAAATGATAATTAGAAAACCACCCACAATTGGCATAACAAGCAATTAAATAATTTAAATGACTCCTGAGTCTATCATGAATACCAATTAAGGAGCATGATTGCATATGTCTGGCCTTTTTATTATTTTTAGAAGGATGAGTTAATTGATTGGAGAGAAAAAAGAAATCTAGTTGTGCTTAAATCTGATATCCTGCAGGCATGGCAGCCTGAGGAGTTAGATCTGCAGTGGGATCCTTCCCAGAGTAACTAACTGGCCCAGAATTGATTAGTTTAATTCATTATAACCTGTCACTGTCCAGTTGAGCTCTTTAGACATGAACAATTGATGCAGCTTTGTTAACAAATACTCTTAAAAACCATGCAAGTGCATTTTTAGAAGCAAACTATTTTCTATACAGATCTAAACTTCAATTTCTAAATAAAAATTAGCCCAAAGAAATACAGCAACAATGGATTGCTAAAGGCTTAACTGGTCTTAAATTTATATTATGAAGCTGACAAGCTGAACTAGCAATCCAGTTTGAATGGCAAAGTTGCATAATAGCCTGTAGTAAAAACTGACAAACTGTCTGCAACCTTTCAGCATGTAAAACTTTAATTTTCTTATTTTCATTCTAATCTTTAATAGGAAAGGCTAGCTGGAGACCTGCCTGAAATCTCATAAACCCTGTAAACGTAGAATTAAAGTAAGTCTTCACTCAGGTGGAGGGCATAGTTGTAAAAAATGTGTATAAAAACAAGGAAATTGAACTTTTTTCTTTTTAAAAAGCACCTTAGACTCCAATTATTTTCTCTATCTTGAAACGAGCCTGAGGGGAAGCTTTAAATAGCAGAGAATTAATGAAATAACTTAGGAGCAATGCAGTCGAAGCCCTGATAATGGAGACAACCGCATGAAGCAGTTACATGGTGTAAAAATATCAGAACATCAAGCTGAGACTACCAGATGGAGTTGGGCACCCAAGGTAGAGCATGTCAGTGACAAAGCATGACTTACCATAGAACACTAAAAACAGATCTGTACTGCCCTCTGTCGGTGGGCTATGTTGTTACACTATATTAAACTAGTAACTTGGATTAAAGAAAAAAAAAAAACTTTGCCTGACTTTATTTTATTTGTAATATTTGCAATAAGAAATCTTTATGAAACCACCAATCAATGTGAGCATATACTTTAATTTAAATAACTGAACATTTTTGAGACAAACTTAACAAGAATATAAACAGACAACTACATATCATGTTGACATTGCAGGTCAAACAGAAAACAAATGGAATTATAAATTTATTAACATGCTAAGTATGACGCGTCTCGTCCCGTAGGAGCACTAACGAAGTATAAAAATTAGAAAAGTACAAATAACAGCATTGTAAACAACATGTAGAAAAGAGAATAAAACTGCAAATCTGGAATAAAAGTTAATCATTCTCCTTTCATAAAATGATTTTCCCCCTCTAACAAAATTAATCTTGTAAATGTAAAAGTTGTGCCTCAAACTGAGACTAATAGCAAAATTCCCAATTATTGGGATGCCTGTAGTGTTTTCTACTTTTTTTTTTTAGGGTTTTTGACTTTTTCAAATAACCCAACAATTAATATTGAAAAATACATTATAGAAGTACAAAATATGAAAATGTACAGGTTACGTGTATCATTGTGGAAACAGGCTAAAAAACCCTTAAACGTTTTTTTTTAAAAAAAACAGTCACAGGAGTTTTCAAGTGAAACTGAAATGATTAAATATTGAGTAAGTTTTCTTGACTATCAATACAGATAACTGCAAAATTGAGAACACCTTCCTTGCTTCCAAAGGTTTTAAGAGGGAAAGCTGAAAAAATGAAATGTACTTTATGATTTAATCATAACCAGCGAATATAAAAAATATCTAAAGCTGAAAAAAAAAAAAAAAACGGCAATAACTTCATAGAAACTGATGTGGCCGTTCATCAATCTCATAAAGGTTATAATGGTTTTTTGCAAACAATCTGAAACCCAGCCTTTTACACTGAGACCTTAAGTCACACATTAATTATTAGAGTTAAAATATAACTGAATAAATACAGATTATCTGGAAAAGTTGCCAGAAGAAAACTTATGTCTAAAGAGGAAAATTACAGCACAAAATTTGAAACAAAACAACTTTGCAGAGATGTGTCCAAACTGTGGGCATTTAGCCATCATGCACAGCAACATGATGAAATAGGTTGAAAATTAAAAAAATAGCATATGAGCAAAACCACATAATTCCAACTCTGGTTCCATAAACTACTGAATCAAGGATTGGACTTTGATTTTCCTCGACTATATTGAAATGGATATTTTTACCCAAATGACTGTACATAACCGTGCTGCCTGTGAGCTGGATTGTGCTACACAAAAACATTCCTCATTAGATGAGGAAAAAGAAGAACATGAAGACCAGACATACAATGGTCAGATGAAAATTGCTACATCAGTATATATCCTTTATGAAGTGCATGGTATCCCGACACTAGAAAAGGGAGACGGGGTAAGACGGAAGTCCTTTTGGAGGCTGCGGCTGGTTTCAGCCTCTTTAAGCTCGTTTAAGCTTGTCGATGTGGAAGGTTAGTTTGAGAGCGGGCCCAAGCTTCAGACCCATGTATTTCATCATTACGTCGCTGCGCAGCAACAGAAGGGCTTTACCATCAATCTCCTGCAACAAAGGGAGAAAACCACATAAACCACTGTAAGTACTTCAGAAGTGCATGATTGATACTCATTTCTATGGGAAGGATTAAAATAATTACAATAAAAAAAGGCTAACTTTGATAAAAGAGTAAAAAGAATGCATACATGTTTTCTGAAGAGATCAGCGTGAGGAGCCAGAACTGGGTCAATATCTCGAATGTACTGCATGACTTCCTCGACGGTCCACAGATTTGGGTCCTGACCGCTGGGTCTGGGGCTCTCCCGAAAACTGCCTGAAAAAGAGATAAAAAATACAAAATTAAGACAAGGAAGGTTAGGTCTGAAATTTGTATTTTTGAAAATCCAACAATTATTATTATTAATCTTTTCATAAAAAAACATGTTTTATATGTATTATTCAATTAGAAAGGGGAGACAGAGACAGGCAGCTCAAGCCACATTTCACACATCTGTTACATGCCAATTTGAAAATCATTGAAAAGTATATTTATTTCAGTTGCTTAATTTAAAAAAAAGTGAAACTCGTGTCATTTATGTAGATTTATTACAAAGGGTAATATCAGAAGCACTTATTTATTTTTACTCTGATGATTATATTTTCTGGCACATAAAAAATTCATATTCTGTTTCTTAAAAAATACATGATTTTTAGATTGTACAATAAGATTGTTTAAAGTGCATACAGAAACATACAGATATCAGAAGCAATACAAAAACAAATGCAGCACATTGATTTGATTTCTGATCATTCGCACACAAGTATGATATTAGACAATCTCTGAAAACTAGACAGGCAGAATGTTTTCCAGATCGTTCCACCTGCAGAGCTGTTATGATGCAGCAGCTTGGAAGGAGATCTGAGGCAAGGCGTCAGACTTGGAGAGTTTGGGGAAAGTGGGATCTTTTTTAAGTGCTCCAATGCTGAAAC